>NC_057805.1:410972988-411090184 GCF_018294505.1 Triticum aestivum | reverse complement strand
AAATAAAAGAAAATGATGGAAATGTCAAAAAAATAAAATAAAATAAGTTTCCCATGTGATATGTGTTGTAGTTGTTGGGAAAATTAACAAATATGAATTTCGACTTTATTTGCAAATCTCTCTGGAATTTCTTAAAATGGGCATAACTTTTGCATACGAACTCGAATGAAAAAGTTTTTTATATGAAAAATCATCTACTCGAAAAGTTACATCCGAATTTAAGATCCTCGAATGGTACCCCGTTAAATTTTTTCAAAATCCTCAAAAGATACTGGGCTTTCAAGATCTAGAGGCAAAATAATTGAAAAAATTTCAAACTTACTAGTGGCGCACCGGTTGCTAGGTGCGCCACTAGTAACAGAACAAAATATTGGTTTTGATTTTTTTTTGGATTTTTTTTTTCAAAAAATGATTCGTAATATGACAGGGAAGTTTGAAATATTTTTCAAAATTTCATCATACTCATGAATATGAACAAAGTCCTAGACATCAACAAGGTTTAATAGGATTGATATGATAGATATATCAACAAGTGGCTGTTAAGTGAGGTGGTGCTGGGGTTGGATAGAACCGCGAAGTTAAGCGTGCTCGGGCTGGAGTAGTGTGAGGATGGGTGACCTTCCAGGAAGTTTGACCACTTAGTGCGATAGTGCAATTTGACTTGATATTAAGCATATTGACCTGAGATTAAGCCATAGTGACCCGAGATTAAGAAAAAATTGAAAAAAAAATTAACTTTTTTTTGAAAAAAAATTTAAAAAAATATTTCTAAAAAAAATTAAAAAAAATTTGAATTTTTTTTCAAATATTTCTGAAAAAATATTTGAAAAAAAATTGTTACTAATGGCGCACTTCTATGTGGTGCGCCATTACTAAGTCCGATAGTAATGGCGCACCGTGGCATATACTAATGGCACACCACTGGTGCGCCATTAGTATAGCAGATACTAATGGCGAACCAGCGGTGCGCCATTAGTAAAAATTACTAGGGGCGTGATGCTAGTGGCACACCTGTAGTGCGCCATTAGTAGGCAAAACTGGTGCGCCACTAGTAGGCCTTTTTCTAGTAGTGACATGTCAGCCTCCGAAACGGTGCGCCCCAGATGTCAGGGGGAGGAATCATATTTTGGGCGGCCGAAGCTAAGAATATCCGAGATTGAAGAAGAAGCACGACATCGTTGGATAGACATCCAACGGCCACTGCTGCTAGAACCGTCTGTTGACTATAATAAGTTGACAAAGCCTTTCATACGCGTCAACTTATTTTTTTAGGGGAGGCGTCACTTAGTAGGCCCACAAGTGTGTGGCAGAGAACTTATAGCCCATTTGCGTTTTGTAAGAATGTACAGCCCATTTTTTAATTCTAATGGAATTTACAACAGCCCATTTACAGTTTGTTAAAAGTACAGCCAATTTTCTAGCTAGGACAACGATTAATAATTTCAACCAACCGTTGAAGACAGGATTCAATAAAATTTCCCACATTTTGATGGGATCCGAAATATTTTTTTCCCGAAATTTTAGTCAGATTAAATATAAATTTGTATTACATAAAAATCCAACGAAATATTGCGCGCGCAACAATGAAAATTTAAGATTTTCAAAATCCATAAATAATATTTTATAAACTAATTTCGTGGTTGGTGCATTTTTTATAGTTACTGCCCAGTTTTTATAATTACATCCCATTTATTAGTTTTTTAAAGCCCATTTTCATGTTAAGCCTAATGCATCCCTCCTAGGAAAGATTTGCAGCCCAGCGGGGCGGAGAATAACAAGTTGACCTTGCCTGGGTATTCCTGAAAACGACATATAGCTGGGCTAGCCATTTTCATCTTGAAAAAATTAGTATCTGGGCTGGATATCTGGCCTGGGCTAGACGGGCCACAGCCCGTCCAGTTAATACCCTGCTCTCCTCTGAACAACAACGAAATCATCGCCAAGAAAAACTCTGGAGTGCTCACGCCTCAAAAACACAAATACTGCTCGAGCTGCTTGGTCCCAGCTGTCGGCCGCACCTTGTGCAATTCTCTCGTTTATATTGACTACATAGGTTGACAATGGTGTGGGACCGTGATGTCAGGAAACCAGGGGAAAGCCAAAAAAATATAGTTGTACATAATAAGGAGGCACTTGCGTACGTACGGCTATGGCCCTAGTGGGTCCCTAGTGTCATCGAGTCAAAATAAAGTCATCTCCTGAATCCTCATGTTCGTTGACAATGTTAACAATGCTCGGCGCCACGGCGAGCACAACAACTCGAAGGACAACGGAGAGGGCCTCGTGGGCCCTACGGATGGTTTGATACAGCGCCCGCTGCTCATTCAGGAAGCCAGGATCATCGGGCACCTATGAGCACCTTCGAGAAACTGAGACGGCACGAAACGGTAAGGCCGCGCTTGGGAGCTCTGGTTTATTTCGAACCTGTATTAACATACAAGTGTAATTTACTCGTCATCGGAAACAACGCATAAAATACAGGCGAATGAAACCGAGGGCCCGAGGTCTGTAAGTAAAACCGGCGGGTTACGCATGTAATTTGAGAGACCAGTGTATATTTTACGAGCACTGCTATATGGACGACATTACCAGACGATACATGCACGACGTGCGTATCATGCCATCCATGGGCAAGGTTGAAACAGCAGCTAACGGCTGGATTAGCAATCGTCCGAGTGTCGTTCGGCGTTTTTATCGTGTTAAGTACTTCCGATATTTTACTAGTCGAAATCGACCAACCAAGCGCCTTCGCCCGAGACCATCTGCTTTAATTTACGAGCGTCAGTTTTACAAGCGGTTTTTGTTGGAAAACGACGATCTAATCATGGCCTAATATCATGAGTTGGTCAGAAGATCATATGGTTTCATGTCGAACCTACCCGACATGTCGTATAGGCTATGAATGAAACATCAGACGATGAACTTCTTAAGCACGGAAACAACAGAAGAGGATGATCTTCTTAACAAGCAAATCACTGGCATTAGATCGACATGCAAAACAATACGAAGCATTATTCTCAGGAGGCACGGTGAACAGCTCGTGATGCCGCATGCCACAACATTCCAAGCTCAACTTTGCAATCAAACACAAGGCCTGGCATTACATAGACAATATTCAGAACAAACTCTTAACACAGGAATATCTCAGCAGAGTAACTATTTACTTCTAAACTGAACACAGGAATAGGAAAAAACACTCGACGCTGCTCACAGCTAGGGCGTCCCACTCAAAAATATCAAATGCATGTCTTCTGGCTAACATCAATAAGCAAATTTTGACAAGGTTTTCCAATTCCAATATATTAAACTAACGTCTTTTTGCTAACATCAATGATTAAACTTTGACAAGCTTTTCCCATTCAAAATATGTAATGCCTATGATCGTGGAGTCCTGTCGTAGCTTCTTGTACTTGTTTGGGCACTTTTTTCCCAGGGCACTCCACGTGTTGTTAAATTGCCAATGGTCTCTGCAGACTAGTCATGTCACCGGTGTCTAATAATACTCTGTAAAGCTTCTCGGTCATTCCTTCTGCAATGTAGCGTAAACAGTGACTTCTTCTTTCTGCAAAGTGGAACGACCAACTGGACCCAGTAATGCAGCAGTTTGCCTTGGACACATTGGCTCCTTTTGTGCAGTTCAACTAAAAACGAAGTCGGAATAAAACAGAGCTTTAATTTTTATATCCCTGTAAGCAACAATAGGTATAAGGGAAACAATTACTGAGAAATAACGGTTGCTGACTTGTACTCCCAGAAGAAAAGCATCTACAGATCTACTTTATCTTAATGGGAAACAAAGCATGAGAGTAGCAATTCTCCATCAGTGTGATTCATTCATATTGACTGAGACATTATCTTAACAATGCCTTGTTTCAACATGTATAAAGAACGACAAAGCAGAAAAGTACCATTCCTAAAAAAATGCAACTGATTCATTTTAACAGATACATTATCTTAACAATACCTTGGTTAAACATGTAGAAAGAACTACAAAGAAGGATAGTACCATTCCTAACATGTGTTGCAGTTTTGAACTAAGATTCAGTAGTTAATTAATTCTGAGAGTGGCACTGCTTAATTTTACCAGCGGCATTAGATTAACGAAAAGCATAAACAGTTCCAGGGGAGAGTGGGCGCAATAACAGTATGTGCTTCCATCTACATATAAAGGGGGTGATGCAGAGTTTGTTGTAACAAAGCAACAAACATCATGTCTGGGTTGGTCCCATTTTTGTTCACTACTTAATGGGAAAAGACAGCAATACAATAGCTTCAATTCAACATTTATTTAAAACAGTACCAATGCAAGTAGCACAACATCACAAAGCACACTGCACAATCATGGGGATGAAGGCCTGTACTAACCTTTCATGAGACAGACAAGATAAAATACGAATCTGCCAACACGAAAAGGAATCAATTACTGGCTAATAAAGGAGGATGAAACATGCGGCCACAAAAATGGTAATCCCGCCAATCCCTAACAAGTGTTGTAGTTATGAAATAAGATTCAGTAGTTAATTCTGAGAGTGGCATCAATTACTGGCATATAAAGGGGGTGATTCTGAATTTGTTGTAACAAAGCAACAAGCATCATGTCTGGGTTGGTCCCATTTTTGTTCACTACTTAATGGGAAAAGACAGCAATACTGGACATCATGTGGTTGAGACCAAGATTTGAAACAACTCGCCAGAAAGACTGGAAACAAATCTCGATCTCCTTTTGTGCAGTTCCACCAAAATTAAGCAAAGTCACCGGTGTGACATTCAAGTTGAACTGCACAAAACACTCGTAAAACATAAGTGTTTCGAGTAGCGAAGCAAAATGTCGCAATAGCAACAAGTTGAATCGATAGCCCTGTTTTAATAGAGGCAAAAAAGGAAATAATTACTTGCCGATAAAGGAGGATGAAACAAGCGGTGACAGAAAGAAGCATCTAACTTATCTTGGATGGAAAATAAGGTAGGATAGTAGCATTTCTTAAACGGTTGCATTGATTCATATTAACAGAGACATTCTCTTCAAACAACCTTCGTTAAAAAATGTAATTTACTTTTAACAGTGGCATTGCTTCAATTTTCCGGCGGCATTCTTAGATTAACAATAGCAAAATAGTTGTATGGGACATGCCAGCACCATGTGCGTCCACACGTATAAATGGGTGATGCAGAGTATGTAGCCAAGCAGCATATATGCACTGGTCCCATATTTTTTCTCTTTGAACCTTCTTCCTATGTGAGGGCAGCAAATCTAGTCCTGCACAAACTACCCGACCCCCAGTTTCTTTCCCTTTTCAACAAAGAGATCGGTTCCTTACAGATGTGTGTACTGGGTTACCCCCTTTGTCCATTGTCGACCTACAAAGTGGCTGGATAGCCAGTCTATACTACTTTCCGCCCCTCCTTTCCTCATTGAACCCCGTCCTAGATTCTTGCTCCAGCGCACCGCACCTTCTTTCCTCTTTGAACCAAGACCTAGATTCTACTACAGATCGAAAAAGATCCACATGTTGCTAGAGCAACGACGATTTTAAAGAAACTTATACCTTAGGGTCGTCGGGATGTGGCAAGGCGTGCGGCGGGAGGCCGGATCTGCCCACACTACTTACGGTAGTGAGGAAGAAGGGGTCGGTGTCCCTCCCGCACAGGCGCTGGGTGAAAGAGAACAGCGCAGCCGACAGTGGATTGCCTCCCTTGCCGAAGGCGATAGAGTGAACGCTGCACCTCCCCCCCTTCCCGGTGCGACGGGATACAGACGCCTCCTTCACCAGCTGTGAGGGGGGAGAGAGAGACAAGAGGCCAACACAGTCTTGTTTAGATCTGGTGAAGAGATGGTGAGAGACTGTGAATATAGCAAACCCTAGCAAATGAATGCTGAGCCTCCAGCGTGTAACATATATGGAGAGGGTGAGAGAGCGAGACGCGAGAAACTCTATCAAACAAGAGGCTATAATGGAGTAAAAAAATCTCTCCATAGCAGTGGTTTTAAATAGAATACGCGCGTTCCTGGAAAAAAGAAACGAAAATTGGCGGACAATTTTTTAAGGGTCTGTCTAGGACACATCTAGATGTGACATAGTTATGTCACATCTAAGTTGATGTCCACTCTGTTTGTGGTCTATTTTTTCCTAGTTTTTTTTGTTTCTTGTTGCTACATTATATACTTGTGGGAGCTTAGATGTGATATCCTTAAATAATATCTAGATGTGAATTAGACAAACTGATTTTCTAACGTACCAAGAAAGAAAACTCGATCAAAAACACGCCCCCGCTTTCAGGTCGCGAGAGTCGTCGCGCACACACACATAGACATAGACATGCATATTCGTGTTTACGTAAAATTCCATTTCCATCTCCATCTCCAATCATATTTGTCCAACTGGCACATTTATTTACGTTGTTAATTATATACGCAGCAATATTAACGTACATCATCTCTTGTTTGCGCACGTCTGGACCGCTGCCACGGCCGGTCCAGACCAACCCGAACCCTCTTCATCACCCGTGCGTGCTTGCTGCCCGAAACGGTCAGTGTCGCATTCATGCCCGGCCAGAGCGGACGCGACCTCTCACTGGCGCCGGCATTGAAGCGGCGCGCCAGCCGAGAGAGCGTCGCCCGCGCCGCTTCCGGGTGCACGCGGCTGCTCCTCGTTTAAAGGTCGCAATAGCCGACTACAACATGCATGTACAAAGTTCTTGGGGGTCCGTGCTACAACTAGCTGTCCTCCCCCAACTCGTCAATCTCTTCTAGTATTGCTAGTACTCCATGGCACGATCCATCGACAAGCAGGCGGGAAAGTTATCATATACTTGGTTTTCGGTGAGTGGCATGCCGAGCGACCGTGTGGGGTCGAGCCGTGGAGGAGGGTGAGACACGAACACGACAGACGTGATTTAAACATTGGTTTTGCTCGATGGCGCGATCCAATGAAACGAAACGTTGGTTTCTCTCTGTTTCCATTATTTTCGGAAAAACGGAAACTTTCCACTCCATTTTCATTCCTATTACAAGGTTGCCCCGTTACAACATTCCATCAAATACAAAGGAAAACTGACACGCATGCTGATGCATCTCAATGATTCACAGATCATAGCCAATATTTACTTCACAACTAAAGAAAAAGTTGTGAGAGCGTGTACGAAAGAAAAACTACTGATGGGGTCACTACGACTTAAACCCTAAACCCTAAACATGATTTAATTTCCTGGCCAGGTAGAACCTATTGAAGGAAAGATGGCTGGCACCCTCGGATCATACGATGCTTTTGTGCAGTTCCACTAAAATCGACCTGAGCATCCCTGATGGCAAAGATATTGAAGAAGTGTGATTAGAATAATAGTACTGGCACTTGTTCATGAGACATAAACTCATCACAAGTAGAAGCCGGTAGAAGTAGAGAAAGATTGACATGGAGATGGAGCTACGGCAGTGGAGCAAGCCGGCTCCAAAAGGAAGATGGACTACCTGGAACGTCGGGTTGTAGCTAGAAGGGCGGTTGGGACGCGGCATCGGCCCATACCGCAGTGACCCCCGATTGGGACGCACCGACTATGGGTTTTCTCCCTCACCGATGTCGACCGCGTCTACGCAGAACATTGTTCCCTCCCCCCAGCTGCAGGATCACGCCCGTCGTTCTATGCTTGTGAAGAGAGCAACCTAAGCAAGCAGGCTTGTAGCTTAGGCTCCTGCTAGTGTATATATAGTGGTTTTCTTTTTCTCTCCATATCAACCATTTTATATCGCGTACATGTCATTCAAGAGTGAAATGATGGTTGCTTCTTCCGACTAACTTACTGTATGATTTGACTTCTCCTTAGTGACCCCTACACGTACTCCCCTACGTGTATGCAACAGTCACATGTACACATGGACGCAAAAATGCGCGCGATGCCCTAATGCATGCATGTCCGAGCACACGACGGAACACACACGGTCACGCTCAAGTGCTCAACCTACACGTGCATGCACACACATACTCAGTGAGGGTGAGGTAGTGACCGTATAAACACCGCAAAATATATATATTGAGCGCAATGAGCGTATTATGAAGTCCATTGACCATATTTTTACAAATATACAGTGACAGACAGTGTATTTATCTTGCTTGAAATTAAGCCATATTAACTGGAGAGGAGGCAGTATGGACTAGCATTACTTTGCTGTGTCCCGTCAACTTGCCGAACGAGGAGAAGGTTGCAGGACGGGAGAAGCTTGCGCACGGTGGCTCGCAGGACAAGGAGAAACTTTTGACTAATGCAAGCTCTCCCTCACTCAAGCGGTGGACGTGCAACAGTTAATTCGGTGTCAGATTGCCAGAAGCATACACTATACTACTAGTGCTATTATTGTTCGACTTCCCGAATAGGCAAACAGCCAAGCGCAAAGTTTACTAGTACTACTACTATAGTCTATAAAGGTACGTACTACACTAGTACTAGGAACCGGATGGAGGAGCGTCTGCACTCTTATAATAATTTTAAAATGTGATAAAGCAATCTTCAACACATTTGGTTCTCTTCGAGGGTTCTCACATGTGATAATGGAAGTTGATTGCCTGGAACACTCGCCACAATTCTCGCTTAATTCTGGCTCATATCCTGTTACAAATAGTAGCGCTCGGTAATATTTCCTCTTTTTTTGTTATTCAGCATGTAAACAGGTCAGCAAACCTTGCGGCGCATCTTCGTGCGAACCGTGCTTGCTGCACTTTGAATGTGGCCGAGAGCTGGCTTGATGAAAGACCTCGCTTCCTACTTCTTTTTTTGCGGGGTACCTCGCTTCCTAGTGACCAGTGTCTTGGCTGATCGTCCTAAGAATGCATATATATGAATAAATCTCTCTCATTTACCCGCAAAAAAGATTAAGCCATATTAACCGGAAAGGAGGGAGTATGGACTAGCACTACTTTTTGGTGTGCTCGTCAACTCGCAGAACGAGGAGAAGCTTGCAGGACAAGGTGAAGCTCGCTTACGCCTTTTGACTAATGCAACCTACCCTCGGTGGACATGCATCAGTCCATTCGGTGTCAGATTGTCAGAGGCATACACTGTAGTACCCAACATGCGGAGTACCATCATTGTTCGACTTCACGAAGAGGCGAAGAGCCAAGCGCAGTAGTACGAGTAGTACTACTACTAGAACCGCATGGTGGAGTGTCTATACTCTTATTTTTTTATCTCTGATAAAGTACACGTTTATACCGGAGAAGGGCGGAAAACGGCAGCCCAACATGTAATGAATGATATCGATCAACCAACCATGCTCGAATATATCTTGGCCTCCGTGCGAGCATGTTTGTGTGTTCTCGCTCCTCGTCTCTCTCAAGGAACGACAGGTTGGCTCTTTGCCGTCAATTGAGATCGGTTTGCTCACACTCCTGCCCACATGTCAGTGATATGCCAAGAGGAGGTGCATTGACCGACTGGCCATACGTGTACTTGGTTTTGCACCTTCATACTACTCCTCCCTCCGTCACAGTTTACAGGGCGCGCTTCATTATGATGCATTTCTCTCAATGCATTTCCACCACCAGAGAGACTTTAGACGTGTTTGGTTTAATGCTCAATTAATTAGGGCGTGGTAACCGCAATCAAGTCCACAATTTTCTCTCCATGTACTGTACTACTACGGAGTGGAGTAAGTACAAGCATGTGTGTACCCGGGGTGGAAGCACTGCATGCATGTGTGGACGCATTATTCCCTCTAGTAATAGACGCCGTGCTATAACTACTAATGCTATTTTTCAGGCCGATCGCTAGTCGCCTTGGTCCCACAGATTTTTTTCTTTTTTCTGAAGCGCGCTATATAAACAGTGACGGATGGAGTAGTATGACCGGATTCAAAGAAGAGCGTATTGATGGTTGCTTCTTCAGAGCAACTTACAGTGGGAAAGGTGGGGCTTATGATTTGACTGCTCATTACTCACTATTAATGCGGTGCAACGACCGGGCTGAGTCTCCCATGCGGTTGTGCACTACCCCCTGAGTTCTTAAATATACTCCGGAGTATTTGTCTTTCTAGAGATTTCAACGAGTGACTACTCAAATATTTGTCTTTTTAGAGATTTCAAATGGACTGGCACATACGGATGTATATAGACATATTTTAGAGTGTAGATTCACTCATTTTGCTCCGTATGTAGTCACTTGTTGAAATCTCTAGAAAGACGAATAGAATATTTAGGAACGGAGGGAGTACACATATGAAGCAAAATGAGTGAATCTACACTCTAAAATATGCCTGTTTGAAATTTGTAAAAAGACAAATATTTAGGAACGAAGGAGTATAATTTTGTGCATGGCACATGGACCCGGATGATGAAGAGGCTTCTGGCAATGCTATCAAGCTTCCATCATTTGTTTACATAATTGACGTACAATACAAATAATTTTCCAGCGACATGAAATTGTATAATGGTGTGAGCTTTCAGCTTTTGTTTCGCGTGTCTTGCCATCGATGCTCTTTCGGAAACAATAAAAAACTAACTTCCTTGCTAATGCATGTCAATTATTAGCAGATCAGAGCTAATAATTACATCACAACTGAAGACAGAGTTGTGAGAAGGTGTTAAATTAAAATTGATCCATGCTTTCATTGGCAGCAATGTCCCCCCAGCTCTGTCTAAATCAACAAGGCATGTTGGGAAAAAAAGTAGCTGTCTGGAGCATGCAACATTCCGATCATTTTGTGCAGTTCCACTAAACTAGAGCTGAGCGTCCCTATTCCAAAGATATTAAGTGTGATTACGATAATAGAGGACTGCTGATGAAACAATAAACACACAAATAGAAGCCGGTCACCTTTGCAGTCTCTCTTAAGACTAACTAGTTGGAGAAGATTAGGCTCGGAGTTGGATGAGGAGGATAGAGCAAAACCAATCTCCCTTTGTGCAGTCGCACTGAAATGTAGAGACGTTGCCCGTGTGACATTTTAGTACAACTGCACAAAACACTCTTAAGAAAAAAGTGATTTGTGCAGTTCACCAAATGGTCGCAATAGCAACGAGTAGAAAGGAAACAATTAGTGGCCAATAACAGTTGATGACACATGCGACGACAAAAAAGAAGCATATTCCTTGTCCCAAGGGAAGATAACAAGACGGTTGTGTTTGTCTAAAACGGTGTGAGGACGAGAATGCAATATGGAAAGTACACCGGACGAGCTACTTTTTGGGCAAAGAACTATGGAAGATCCACATGCAGCGACGTGGGAAGACGGGCAGTGGAGCAAGGCCGGAGGGGATACCTGGAGGTCGTCAGGATGTAACTAGGTGAGCAGCAGCGGGCGGAATCTGCGAGCAGGTGGCGTAGGCCCTGCCGCGCCGGAGCTTGGTCAGAGAGAACGGCGTGTACCACAGATCGGGACGTGCTGCCTCGGCGCCGTCAAACAGAGAAACGATGTACTTCCTCCCTTTCCCCCGGCGGACGGGATGCGGCTGGATCAGTGAGCAACGATGAGAGAGAGAGAGGCCACTGCACTCCCTTTCCCCCGGCGGACAGGATGCGGCCGGATCAGTGACAAACAGTGAGAGAGAGAGAGGCCACCGCAGCCTTTTGTGAGATACTCTGAAGAGCGACAAACCAGGCAGGCAGGCTCCATTGTATATAGTGAGCGGACTACCTTTTTCTCCATAAAAATCGTTTTATATTCTGTGTACGTGCCATTGAGCGCTATAACTTTATTTAAAAATAATGCGGCAACACGTCAAGTCGAACTTTGTTTGGTGCATGCGTGGTACACGACCTCCCTAGGTAAACAACCACTACATGCTTTCAAATTAGCACATGGGCTGCCATTCCATAAAGAAATGAGCTCCACCGTGTACCCGCGCGGGTGTGGCTGGGCACGAAGCATGAGTACGTGCACGGTGCACCTATTCTCTTCTTGTATACGTACACCACCTACGTGGGGTTGTGTGAGAGAGATACAAACCTAGAGAGATATAGTGTGTGTGTTCTTGAGATTTGTTTTTGGTGGGGGGGTCAATCAAAAAATGTAACATATGCAATGTGTGTGAAATAGAGTCCTGGATATAACATATATATAGAGGGGGCGATCCACGAGAAGAGAGTGGAGGTATCATCGGCTTGAGGTGTCCATAGAATCGAAGAGAGGGATGATGTGTGTGTGTGTGCGCGCACGATCGATAAAGAGTGCCATCGAATTTGTGTGTGCCCATGTCAAAGATATCGAGTGGCTGGCCTACTGGAACGTGAGATGGGACATGTGCAGTTCGTCTCTGTGGCATGGATACCTACCTGCAGCGCTCGACTATCAGTGTGTGGTGGGGGAAGAGGGAGGCCCAATTAACTATAGAGGTACAATGGCTGGTATATGTGTGGAGGAGGAGAGAGGCCTACCTCATGTATTAAGGAGATCGATCTGCCTCATGTATTAAGGGAGATCGATCGGCATCCATGCATATGTGCAGGAGAGGAATAAGGTTAGGAGAGAGACAGAGCTAGAGTGTTGGAGGGGGCGGTAGTGGAGTTGCTTCTAACAAATGGTGGGATAGGCTTGCTAGACAAACGGAGGGCATGCCCGCAATATCAATAAGAGAGGAGATGGCTGCTTGTTGTCTGTGCACGTGCGTGTGAGAGACGGGCCAGGAGGCATGCATGAATGATGAGGGGGACGATGTGGCTGTGGTAAGAAGACGTAACTACATAGGAAGATCAATCGCCCTTTGTTAGAGAAAGGAGAGACATAACTTGTGAGGTACGTCGATCGATGGGGGGGTAGTTAAAGTCGATCTAGGTATATGTTGGGAGATCGATCGGTATACATGCATGTGTGTGTTAGAAGCAAATGAGGCACGAGGAGAAGGATAGAGAGAGAGGGATGCATGTAGGAGGTGGTACGAGAGGCATACTATATCGATGGGGGAGGAGTGTGCGAGTACGAGAACAATGAAAAGAGTGGTGCGAGTGAGCCATGGACGGTGACAAGAGAAGAGGGGAAGCTTGTGTTTGTGCTAGGCACACCTGGCTAGAGAGGCATATCGATCGATGTGTGCCGTAAAGAAGGAGCTGGGGGGCCTACACACACCGTGGGTGAACGACCTAAAGTGAAAAGACGAATTTGCGCGATGGAGCTAGAGAATGCTGAGGGAGGGTCAGAGGGATGCGGGCGTGTGCATGCACAAGAGAAAGTTAGCGCTAGCTACAAAGATAAGAGGGTTGTGTGGGTGTAAAAGACGAATATAGATCATATATACTTCATTATAAAAAGTGAATTTGGATATTTGAAGAATTTATCATAGTGTTTGAAACCGATGCATGTGTGAATATATATAACGGTGATACACATGGCGTGGTTATGAACATGTTATACTACATTTAATATATTTTATCTCTACTCTTATAAAAAACGGAGTTGTTGATGATGGTGTGCTGCCATCCTGCATTATAGGCCGTCCAATTTATATCTGGCGGATAGCAAGGAAACTATGATGGTTGAAGTTGGCAACAATCATGATTGTAGATTATTATTGAAATAGAGAAACGAATTCAAATTTAGTTCGAATTGCAGCGGTAGTATAGACATTTGGAATGACCTAAAATGTTATTATGAGTAGGTTACATGCATTATGCAGCAAGCGAAAAAATTTAATTGGACATAACATGGATTCATACTCCCTCCTTCCATCTATATAGGGCGTAATGAGATTTTTAAGACCACCTTTGACTATTGACAAGATTAATAGTACATGACATGCACAATGTGAAAATTATATCATTGAAAGAGCCTTTCATAGACGAATTTAACGGTGTGCTTTGTGTAAGTTGCATGTCATATATCACTGCTCTAATATTTGGTCAAAGTTAGCATCGAAAAACGCATTAGGCCCTATATAGATGGAAGGAGGGAGTAGTTTTGAATAGAATTTGTATAGTAAAACGGGGCAAGACTCTCTCTTTGTGTGGTGTGAATAGTTTTATTTTTCCGTTTTCTTTTTGGTTGAGGGAAGTGCGAATTGATTTGGTACGTACAAGTACAATATTACTACATGTTAGGCTTGTCCCTAAAATTCAACCCGCGTCTTGTTATATCCTGAAAATTCAGATATCGTGCTCCCAAAACTGGCACCTTGCTATCCCGAAATTACAACGCGCGTGAAAACTCCCTCCAGCTGCCAAATCCCGACACGCGAAATCCCCCTTCTAACCCTGAGCCGAAAGGGCCGCTAATTCAAATCGGTGGGGGGTACTTTTGTAACACACCCTACATTTTGGACAAGCGCGTCCCTAAGTCATGCTTCACCCCCTCCCATCGCCCCCTTTTCACCATTAGAAATCTCAGGCCGCCATAACCTCTCCGCTCCAGCCGCGAAACCCCACCCTCCTCCGTCCGCCATGTCACCGCTGCCCAGCCGGAGCCTCTTCCCCGACGACGTCGTCCACCGCAACAGCTCGACGTCACTCGTCCACCTCCCCGGATGAGGATCCGTCGTCCATCTCGCCGTCCCGCCGGTCAGCCGCCCCGTCCTCCACCTCCAAGGAGCTGCTCTGACGATCGCCTCGTCTATCGCGGCTGCTCCATCCCCACAGCGCCGCCTTAACCTGCTCTATCGGAACCGCAAAATCCTCACCGACTCCTCGGACGAAGCCGAGGCCTACTCGGCGCCACCAAATAGGATGTACACTCATCGCATCGCACCTTCTCCTTAACTCGACCTCCCGGCGCCGACGGTGCTCCATCCCGCACCCCCATGGAGCGGCTACCTTGAAGCCGGCGCCGCGGGCGACATCTCCACGGCGGCTCCCCCCAGTGCGAGGCCCCTTCGGCGGCGGCGTCCATACCAGCCGGATCTGCTGCTGCTGCTGCTCAGGCTCTCGCTCGCTCGCTCGCGCTACTGCTGCTCTCCCCCTCGCTCGTGCTGCTGCTCTGCTCCGATTAAGCCACACTTCAGTCGACTGAATCGACTTTTGGGTCAGTCGATTTTCAGGGGTTGGGGGGCTTGCGGGAGTTAAGGAAGAACCACCCACAGCGGGGACGGGGGCTCACCGGAGAGGTACCCCACTATCTATCTTAGGGTTCAGGGTGGGGGCGGGGGGCCTAGAGGGCTGGCCGGGGCGGCGGTGGCGAGTTGTTTCGAGGCGGCGAGGCGGCGCTTGGGCAGGCGGTTCGGCCGGTGGTGCCTGGCGGCTCAGGGGGGTGCAGGTTGAAGATGAACTGCAGGCCCACCCTAAACTACATGTCAAATGCCTCTCTGTTGCCATTGCGTTCAGTTTCTACAGTAGCATTCAGATTCCACAGTAAATTTTAGTTTCGACAGTTAAGTTCAGAGTCAACAGTTTTTACCTCATTTGTTGTAGTCAGGTGGTTTTTGGTGATGTTAATTTTACATCCATTTTACATCATCTATTGGAGATGCTATTAGAATCCCACTTGAGATTGACGATGTCTGTCTTGTGCTGCTTCAGCCTTGACGTCTTATGGCTCACCGAAGCTGCTCCAACGACAGAACGATCCATCACAACAGAGCAGTGCCCTGGACGCCGTCTACAGATTCCTCAGATCTTCCTCCACAGCTCCGACAGCCACCTCTGCCTCAACTACTTCAGTGACCAACCCAATGATGCTGAGGTCGACACGGCTATGGCAAAGAGGTTGTACACTTGTTGCATCACTTATTGCTATACATTCACGTCGATCCGTTATGGCTATTTTGGTTCAACGGAAAAACATCGATCCACTGGCTGTTACCATCACTCTAAATTTCTGCATGCTCTCCTTACATAATCTCAACATATTTTTTTCGTATGCATGTCAGATATTGTACACAGTCATGCTGAACATGTAGAGAAAAAGAGAAGAGTTTTGCGCGGCAATACAATGTCATGCAGACATCGCCCCATGGTGGGTTCAATGGCAAACCCTCCCCACCCCTCTCCAGATTGTAATCCAGAGGAAGATATCTGTTCTGAGGCGGATTCAGACACCGCTGACCACTCCTATTTACCCCCCAAGGTGTTTGCTCTACCTTGGCATGATGATGTTAGTCATATCATGCATATGTTGCCTTGCAGTGCCTACTTTTGACATCATATATGTCATCTGCTTAGTTTAGACATGTTCTGTAATGCCACCTGTTTAGTTTCTATATCATATATGGGAATTATGCAGTCTCATGTCTTTTACCAGCCATAATATATGTGAAATGTGCAATGCCATCCTGTTTAACCATGCATCATATATTTGAATGATATCTTGCCCATCCTTTTCTTCATTACATTTCCATTTGTCGACAATGTTTGTACATTAAACTACTCTTCCTGTGAATCAGCCATTTGGGTGGGAGATGGAAAAAATCTGGAGTGAAAACAAGCCCTTCAGAGCAGACAGTGCTACCTGTCGAAGCAGATCTCTTGTTGGGTCCTGATAGCTCCTCAGAGATGGATTCAGAGACAGATGACCAGTCATATTCCCCCACTGAGGTGTATGCTCTAACTTGTCCCGGTTATACTTCTCATATCATGCATACAGTGTCTTGCATTGCATAGTTTACACATCATATACACAATATTCAACACCATGTTGTTAGTTCAGACATCATATCGAATGCCCTCTGTTTAGCATATAAATCACATATGTGAATTAAATGTTGTGATCCTGATTACTTAGATAACATGTAGGTGAATTATGTCATGCGATCATGTTTAGTTATTCATCATATCTTTGAATTATGTTATGCTATGCTATCAAGTTTAGATAGACATCATATATGTGAAATTATGTCATGCTATCCGTTTTAGTTAAACAATATACATGTCAACTATTTCATGCCCTCTTTTTTCCACACTATCTATTGCATCTGTCTCTCATACAATGTCTGTACATTCAACTATGTTTCCTGTTTATCAGCCATTTGAATTGGAGCGGGTGATGCCAGTATCTAGCGGACTAAAAGCACGGTCTTCAAATAAAACAGTGCTACCTCTTGGTGGAGATAGCACCCCGGTTGTACATGCACAAGAACCAGCCCTACCACACATAACCCAAACTCTCGCAGATTGTACCCCTACCACGATGGACAGGGAACCAGCTTCACCCAATCTAACCCCAACCCCAGCCGATAGTAACCCAGTTCCTGTTGACACAACACCATCTCCACCACACAGCTCCCAAACAAGAGCAGTTAGTAAGGCAGCTCCAGTGCCCAAAGGGCCAGTACTATCATGGCGAACCCCAACTCCACCAGTTAGTACGCCTATTCCTGTGGAGGAAGCACAACCAGCTAGTCGTAGTTTAGCATCTATCGCATTTGATGTTGTTAAATCGTCTGTGCGTATCTTCCCATCTTGGAAATATTATACTGAAGATGAAGGAAAATGCCAGTTGCAGGTGTTTGTCCAGGAGTTATGTGTAAGTAATGTTATTCATGGCAATTACTTTGCTCCGTCCCATACATCCTACCTCCATGATGGTTATAATACAGCAAAATTTCCCATTTTTCTCTATCGAGAAGGACCAATTTGGAAACTCAGGATGAGGTAACCTGTCCTAATACCTCTGCTATCTTCAAGAATGCTTGGTGGTAGTATCGGAATGACCTGAAGAAAACGTACTTCACCGGCAAAGAAACTCATCAAATTCCCTTACGTTCTCCTGAGACACATTTACTGGACAATGACTGGGAACGCCTTGTTCTGTACTGGTCCCGAATCAAGAATGTGGTAAGGTCTATGAGACTATTTTCTATTTTTAAGTATTATATTCTTTCGTCTTACTCTACTCTGTTCATGTAGAACAAGTGCCTAAACCTGAAGAACAATTGTCCTAATTTAAGATTCCATTGCTATCATAGTTCAAAAAAGCGCTAGGCGTTAATTGTGCGTTTTGCCACCGCCTTGCGCTTTACTGACCAAAGCGCATGCTTATGCGCAGTTATGCACAGATTATGCGTAGTTATGCGCAATGCATTTTGCCAACGCCTAGAGCCTAGGCGCGCTTAAGCGCTCGCTTAGGCGCGCCTTTTTTAACTATGATTACTTTGCTCTTGTATCACTGTATTTACTCATACAAACTTATTTTCAAATTGAAGGATCCAATCGAAACTCCAATGGCACAGTAGATATGTTCACGCATGTTTCTTTAACAGGTTTTCTCTTATCAATAGCTCTGTTGATTTCAATTTCAATTGTGTATACAGTTGACTTTCATATCATGCACATTACTAGCATCACAACAGAGCCAATAGTGTTGTTGTACATGTAGACCCGTGGTACCCATCTGAAATCTTGTTGTGCCGTGTAGTTTCCCACGCTTTGTATTCTTTCACTGCTGCTTTGTCTTGAACTGATATGATTTGAACCGTGTCTCTATTTTGATTTGGCAAGACAATGCAGTGACCATAGGACATAGATATATGTTTGTTTGATGCTTTCATTATGTACTAGTACTTGGCAATACAAGATTTGGTAGTTTAATCCTGTCCACCATACTAATGAACTGGTTCACCGAAATGAGTTTAATATACTAGTGCATGCTAAACTTGTTATGTGTCTGCTTGTTTCTTCTTTTAGAATGCTGACAGAATATTGGGGAAGAGTGCCTTATTAAGCAATGGTAAAGGAAGTAATGCAGATAAGGTTCAGGATAGTGACACATCCTTGTTGGTCTCCAACAAAGCTGATAAAACAGCTAAGGAAGACTATCTTGAAGACAACGAGACAACCCCAAAGTCCTGTCTTGGTTTAGTGTTCGAGTTACTGGCCACTACCGCTTGCACAAGCTATTCAAACTCACTGTCTGAATCAGTTCGGTTTCTTGAGTCTCAACTACAAGCTGAAAGAAATCGATCAGTTGTGCTGCGACAAGAAGCGGAAGGACTGCGGAAGTCCCTGGAGCATTCAGATGCATACTTTCTGGTGCAACAGCAAGCGTTGGAGGATTTTAGCGCCAAATAGGACAAAGCTAATCAGCTTGCTAAGCTTATTGCCAGCATGGTGGATACCCAGGATAACGTTTCTTGAGCTCTTCTGAAGTTGTTTCAGTTATGCTCTTGTTTTGCTGCCACGTTTATTTGCACTGGTGGCCAATTTTGACGGCCAGTGTATGTAATGTGCTGCTTTGTTCCCTATATTTGCACTGTTGGCGAACTTTGATGCCCAGTGGATGTAATATGTGTAATAGCGGTAATAGGCTAGCGTTAATTGCTTATTTATTTATTTCCTTATTGTCTTGTTTAGTTGTTTGCTTGTAGTCACTGCAGTTCTTTTTCTGTTTTTTTCTAGTGGCCACAATAGCCTATTTTTGGTAACTAGGCCAAAATAATCATGGCAACACACGGACTGTTGTAACCATGGGCCTCCTGCAGGCCGTATGATCCATGAGCCTTCGTCCGGCCGTAGGATCCATCGGCCTTCTATACGGGCCTTAGGGTCCATGGGCCTTCTACGGGCCGTAGGGTCCATGGGCCTTCTACGGGCCGTACCATCCATGGGCCTTCTACGGGCCATACTATCCATGGGCCTCATACGGGCCGTAGGATCCATGGGCCTTCTACGGGGCGTATCATCATTTCGCCAATCATGGGCCGTACTATTCGTGGACCATAACGGGCCGTTAATAGGCCGTATTTGACAACTCTATGAAAACAGCCCAACGGGTTTTTTTGACATGAAAACAACCCAACATATTAACGGTCCGCAAACGGGCCGACTGTAATGATGGGATGAATTTGGCCCACAAGCAGAAAATGACAGTAACGGGCCGTATGTAACCGAATGCTACAAATGAGCCCAAGAATCAATGGGCCCTGAGAAGGCCGAAAGATAACTTGGGCTGGAAACGGCCCAATGGAATAACGGGTCGTTAATGGGTAAAGTGATACACTGTTCATTACGGGCCAGTTTCACCACGGGCCGTTAATGGGCCAAGAGTTACAAAGGTCCTCATATGGGCCGAAAGAAGTCGTGGTCCACACATGGGCCGGAAGTTAAAACGGGCTGAATCATATTGGACGGCCCAGATGACGCTACTGGGCCTAATTCGGATAGGGCGTAACGGGCCCTGGGTTAGCGGGCTGTAAATGGGCTATATGCGAACATGCCGTTAACAGGCTTTCCGTGGGCCGGCCCACCACCTTTTGACCAAGTCAAACGGGCCGGCCTTTTCACAGGAATGGGCCTCTGTTGGGCCGTGCCACGTGTCGCCGTATCATAGGCGTCTTCGGTCCAATGAGCGGATGACATCTGTCCCAACGGTGAGCCGACACGTGTTTCCTCCAGCCAATGATGATTTTACACGTGGAAAATCCCCATTGGTCGGGGCTGTTAACGGGTTATCGGATCCAAAACCCGACCCGATAGCTTGACGATGTTCCGTTATGGTGGATGCCACGTGTCGGTCACCCTTGACGAAAGCACTTCTGTGACGCGCGATTTATCGTCATGGAAGTGGACACTTTCATGATGATAATTTTGGTAATGTCAAGGAACACTTCTACGACAGCACAGGTATGACTATCTTGATTCTGTCATAAATTTGTCATGGATGTACATTCATGACAAAAAACGCGACCTACTGTGACAAACACGTATCAGCATGGAAGTGTATTTTTTTGTAGTGGAGGCTTTGCCTCCAGCAAAGCGCGCCAAAATAGAGGTGGAGAAGAAGGCCGAGGAAGAGAAGCGCACTGCGGAACAAGCTGCCTGGGAGGCCTATGTCGCGTCTGAGAGAGTCAGGCAATTGGCTCTTTGGCAGAAGGCTCGTGCGAGGGCCATGAGGGTGGCGGAGGACGGCCGTGCCGACGCCCTGAGTGTTGTCGGGCCCAAGCGCCTCATCTACGCTTGGCGGTACGTGGACCGGGTGCACGCTTCCAGCGAGGAGGAGTACCTGTTGGCGCCGGATCACCACACCGGTGAGATCGCGCTCGCGCGCCGGCAAGCCGCCAATCAGCACCTCGCGAGATGCGGGGCTGAGGAAGCGGCATTGTGTCGGCGCGCTGGGAAACGGCCGCGCACCAGGGCACTCGTGGCGCGCCGCAAGCGCTCCTGCAAGCGCCGTGGCTTTTAGGACAAGTATGTAAAAGGGAAAGTTTGGAAACCTTGTGTATTCGTACGCATTTTGCAAGTACGTGCATATAGCACAAACTTTACTCTATACTATCGCACTACACGTCTCTCTCGATATTTGCTTGCAGACTGTGCTACTCCCTCCGTCCAGGTCAATAAGTCATCTTTGGTTGTGCACCGTGACCAAGAAGGAGGGAAGACTTATACACCTAGCCGGAGGGAGTACTACTATTACTTATGTACATGCAAATGCACGTTTTAACATTATGATGCGGGTTTTTTAAAAGTAGAAAAACAACACTAGTCAAGCTTGTGAAACGATTCAATGCAAAACAAATGCAAAAATGCTCGTTTGATTGTTTACTTTTATCTTCCTTCTCTGTGGTTATTTCTCTGTCGTACTTTGTACGGAGTATCTCACTGGCTGGAAAGGCATGCAAATTCCCAAACCGCTTCCTACACCCTGTATCAAATTTTTTGCCTAACAAGTTGTGCCGTGCAATTGGAATTCCAACTTGAGTACTACTACTAGTAGGAGTACCAGGGGCCAGTTCTTTTAGGCTTCTAGATTAGTAATCCCATAACTACTACCTCCGTCCTGGTTTATTGGTCCCCATTGTAATCTGTGTCAAATTTTGATCATAAATTTAACTAATGAAATGTTCACTAGTACAAAACAGGGTTTCCGTCACAGGGCGATATTCACATTAGTCCCGGTTCAGTCACGAACCGGGACTAATGTGAGTATTGGTCCCGGTTCGTGCGGCTAAGGCATTAGTCCCGGTTCACCTGGGCCCTTTAGTCCCGGTTGGTGCCACGAACCGGGACTAAAGGGTGCGATGCCCATTATTACCGACCTTTAGTCCCGGTTGGTGCCACCAACCGCTACTAATGGGCTTTGAGGCATTAGTACCAGTTCATGGCACGAACCGGTACTAAAGGTCCCATTTTCAAACTCTACCCCCCCCCCTGTGGACCGCCTTTTGGGCATAACTTTTGCATACGAACTCGGATTAAAAAGTTTTTTATATGAAAAATCATCTACTCGGAAAGTTACATCCGATTCCCCATTAAACATTTTCAAAATCCTCAAAAACCTAACAGAAAAAAGTTACGGGGCTTTTAAGATCTAGAGAGGCAAAAAAATTCAAAAAATTCAAACTATGGTCAAACTGTGGTCAAACAATGGTCAAACTAATTATTCTGGAATATTAGTGTTACTAAATAATTATTTCAGTTTTTTGAATTTTGGTCAAATCTGGTCAAACTGTGGTCAAACTAATTATTCCAGAAATATTAGTGTTACTAAATAATTATTGTTTTTTAAAACAATAGTTTCAAACTCAAACAGTGAAATGTGTCACTTCATGCTGAAGCTAAATTCTTGAGGGTTAATAGGATTGACATCTTACTATTGTCAGGAAAACAACAAGTGCAGACTTGGAAACGAGGGAGAAAAGAACCCGGAAGTTAAGCGTGCTCAGGCTGGAGTAGTGAGAGGATGGGTGACCGTCCAGGAAGTTAGATGATTTGGAATGATGAGGGGTGATTAGAGATTAGAGGATAAATTGAGCAGTGATGAGGGGTGGTGATTAGAGATTAGAGGTTAAAATAATTCAGAAATTTGAAAATAAAAAAATTCAAAAAAAAATTCGCAAAATTTTTTTCCAAAAAAAAATCATAAAATTTCCTGTAGTCCCGGTTGGTGTTACCAACCGGGACTAAAGGTGGAGCTCCACGTGGCCGCGGCTTTTAGTTCCGGTTCAAAAACCGGGACTAAAGGCCCTTACCAACCGGGCCAAAAGCCCCCTTTTCTACTAGTGGTTAGTGCAAGTCACATGCACTACTCCATCCGTCTAGGTGAGTAAGTCATCTTAGGCTGTGCACCGTGACCAAGGAGGAGGAGAAAATGAGAAACGTTAATGTTTATTTGCTAATTAATAGTATTGCATGCAATGAACTAACCACTGCATGTCGTGTTTGATATCTCAAGTCATTAAAAGCATGCACACTCTTTATCTCTTATTGGTTGATATGTCAAGAAACAAGAAACGAGGTATGGAGTAGAAGTTAATGCACCGCGCCTATGTGTTTTGGAATTATTTGGTTTTCGTAAGATGACTTACACACCTAGATGGAGGGATTACAATGGTGAGGAATAAACCATTTAAATCTTTGGTCAAAATTTAGCACAAATTACAATGGTGAGGAATAAACCAGGACGGAGTAGTAGTTTAGAAGCCCAAATAAATGAGTGAGGCGCCTTATTGTTACTCTCCACTGTGACTAGTCTTGTGGGAAAAGCTAGGGAAGCAGCCAAAAGAACTGGCCCTAGGAGTAGTAGCTAGGGATCGAGTGTGCGAGATGAACCGGAGAAAGTAAATGCAAAGAGATGAAATGCAAAAAAGACGGAGGGATGTGATGGTTGCTTGTCCGTTTATTTTACCAGGCCACTTATTACTGGGAGTGGTTGGGTTTTGTGATATGACGGCTTTACTGCCGCGCCACGAGCGGGGTGAGAGGTGAGACTCCCGTGCAGTGCCGCCCTCTACACTTGTACTACATCGGTCGTGGTTTATTAGTCTCCCATTGAATTTGACTGAAGATTTAACTGACAAAATGTTAGTGCATGTCAACAAAAACTATATCGTTGGATTCGTATTTGAACATAGTTTTGAATTATATAATTTTAGGTGACATGCATAAGCATTTATCGTACTATATATAATGTTAGTTCAATTTTTGGTCGTACTAATCTATAGTAGTAAGGTGCCCGTGCGTTGCACCGAAGAGTGAAGTGCATTGATCGGGGAGTTGTTTATTTTGAGAAAGGATGTGGGGGTCATCTCATGTGTAACGGGTATCGATAGGTTTCTTCGGATATTATTTCATCTCTAGAGCTCACAAACATCCGGGTGAAATAGATAAAAAGGTATCTTTTGCAAACAAAAGCGTTCAACTATTCAACCTTCATCGAAAACTTGTGAAGAAATAACACTTATTGTGCTTGGCAAGAAATGATCTTTAAGAATTAGTTTTTGAGTATCGATTGTTATACATGTTGGCTACAGATTACATGGCACTTTCTTATAGTCAACAGTTGGCTATACTATTAAGTAATATTAACCATGCCCTTATACACCTAGACGGAGGGATTAAATCAGGATGACTTGCAAGCGGGCAGAGGAGATGTAAGAAATGGTTCATCGTAAGTCTTTCACCAGTACTGTAGTAAAAAATCATACATGGAAGATTCTAGACTAAACCATAAACGGATACACTTTTATTCATGCGCGATACTCTAATAGAGCAAGATCCTGCATGGAAGTCTCCACATGCTTAGACAGCGGATTACATTGAGCGAAGACTAATGATCAACATTTAACTTGATAATGCGTATGTCCAGGTGAACCTCCTTGGAGTCCCCGTACACCGTGTCGGCGGGTAAAGGATGCCATGGGTTTTCCAAGTCCACATTGGCGGGATAGTCCCAGCTCCCCAGAGTCCAAGTCCGTTCGATGAGGTTGGTGTCGCCGCCCACGCGACCCGGAGGGGTAGTAACACTAACCACGCACCCGTACATCGGCCTCGTGTCAGTATCAGCGTCAGCGGCGTCGCCCCTGACGCACATTACAGAGACGGGGCGGCGGCCTGCGGGGGCCTCGCCGGTGCACACGATCAAGAGGAAGACACTGCCGTCCTCGTCCGAGACTAGCAGGCGGCGGTGATCCTCCAGCGACTCCGGCATGGTGAACGGGTAGCACGTCTCGTACTTAATGTTCTCTGCCAAGGGCTAGCAGTGACCGTTGCACGCATCCGTGAGGTGATGCACCATGTCCGCCGGCGAGCCACAAAACGGCATCGTGCACTCATAGCAGTGGACGAAGGGCTCCTTGGAGGCATCGACCAGGCCGTCCATGAAACGGGAGTGGCTGTAGGGGACGTTGCGCCAGTTGAATATATGAGCAAGTTACTCTGAGATTTAATCCGAATAAGCACAAAATAAATCATGACGGCTATAACAGAGATGAAACTAATCATGTGGACTAGCATAGTAGTAGGATACAGAGTAGAAACATGAATTCTACCACGATTTCGAACAGGAAGGACAGAAAAACATACGGTGCAACGGGAGTAGCACCGTTGGTGTTGAGGTTGTCACCCATGTCCAAACACCACGTAGACACGGTCTTTGAGCATGGTTGGTAGTCGTTCCATGCCCGGGCATTGAAGTTTGTAACTATTTTAGATTAGAATATACTACTCCTCCGGTGCTAGTAGTAGAACAGAGTCCTACTCTACTACTCTACTCAAGCAAGTTAGGGCATAGCACTGTAGGGAGTACCAGTACTGTGATCACTCAAGCAAGTTGCCTGGCATCGACATGACCCTACGCTGCTGGTATGTGTCTCGTAAGTCAAGCGGCGTGATGTAGTCATCATCACCTGTCCACTTCCTGCAGCACATATTCGCTTCTCCATCTTTGTCCGCACATAATCTCGTCCAATCTTCCATCCCCGCTATGGCGCCTGCCCCCTCATCCAAAACCCAAGCACTAACAATGGCAGTACCGAGCAGCGTCCGCCGAAAGAGTGGCTGGAATTCGCTCCCCACAGAGGTAATCAAGCTCATTGTTTCGCGTGTGGACAATCTCAGTTCCATGCCGCTCGCCGCGTGCTCGTCGGGGTTGTACCGTTTACTCAAAGCCCTCAGGCCGGAGCTTTTTAAGCCACCTCCTTGCTTGCTGATGCCACCTGATCTTCAGAAACGGCGTGTCACGCAGCATAACGATCGTAGGGTGGCGAGCATCAACCCCCTTGACCACGATCCGATCCCCGTCAGCCTCAACTACATTAACGGTATGTACTGGGTGGGCATGAACACGTCTTGGATGGTTCTCGTCAACGGTCGCGGCAGCTGGATGCTCGTGGAGGTCTACACCCGACGATTGATCCCCCTTCCTTCGATTAACACTGCACTGCTTTGGCACCGTGGCCCAGAATAGTCGGAATCTTACAGTAGCCAACATGATACCTAGTTTGATTTGCTCAAGGTTGTAATCTGCCAAGTGCCCACAAGATCTGCGAAATATAAAGACATCAGGCTAATTGCGTTCTTCAACCGCGGTCTCGCCTATATGACAGGTCACTGCGGTAAGTGGATAAATCTGGACGTCCATCGCAGGATCATACATCCTCCGTGGTTCTCTGATGCCATTGAACACAAGGGCTTCATTTACGTTGTCGACTCCTTCTATGGCTGGATGTATTGCTGGCCTGCTCCAGTCATCACTACAAATGGCTGTTACAGCAGTATGTTACTTTCCTATGATATCATGATGGCTTGCTTATATTACTGTCAACATTTGCTGAAAAAATATTCATGCTCATAACATGCTGTTCTTAAGATTGACTAAATCAAGAGCCCTTTTTTATTTGACTCCAACTTGATATGATGTTGTAGGCCGCCTGGTGTCCCTACCCTTCCTATTCCCAGAACCTTCCAAAGAAAAGCGGCATGGCAGTTGCAGGTGGTTCCTGGCTCGATCAGACGACGGCGAAAGATTGATGATCGTTCACACATACCGGACGTGTTGTTAAGCGGAATACAATCACAGTCATTGCAAGGTCTTTGAGCATGATCCCAGCTTCTCTAGGCCTTCAGGAGTTTTTGACTGGAGGCTGGTAAGTAGCCTTGGTACACGCTCTCTGTTTGTCGGACTGAATTATCCGATTAACCAGGAGATAACCGACGGCAAGGATCATAATGGCAGCGCGGTTTCGTTCATCAGGAAAAATTGTGTGTACACAGCGTACCATGCGTCTCTGCATGCACCATACCCTGATATGTGCCACCACGCTCTGCAGCCCAAAGTAGGAGAGAGGGTCGCAAGTATCAGACTTCGACCTACTGGCTGGAGTTTCCCCCGTGTGGCACCCATCTGGTTCAAGCCGTCAGCCAATCTCCAGACTTAATAAATAGTAACGTCTAACTGAGCCAGTTAGTTAGATGCGTACACTTGGTGTAGTAGGATCTTTATTTAGTTTGATGCATACACTTGTTCTTTTTTGGTAGCCCTTTTGTAATGATGGCAGATGTTTGGTTTGGAAGAGAGAGCTGCGTCTTCACTCTTCTGGCCTGCTTACTGCTTCTGTTGCACCCCTAGCCCTGTTGCTGCTGCTGCTGTTTTCAATGTACAATCAGTAGTATATTTCGTCTGTTGGTTGAGTAAATGTGTTGTTAGAATGACAAACACAATGTTTTGGAAGTCGTTGCATGGTTCGATCCTTTAGTGCCCCGTACCATACGTAGCGCATACTATTTTTCGTACGGAACACATTTTCCACTTGTTCATAACATGCAGCCCACTGATGAAGGCCCAATAGAGAAGCCCATAATTAACTGGAAGGGAGGCTCTCACATGAATCCGGCCCAGGTACATGCTCATGGTCCCCTAAACATAAATAAGTAAATAAATAAATAAATCTAAATGCTAATGCGCTAGTTCTTTGGGAAAATAGGTAGCCCAGTATTTCTTTTTGAAGAATACCCAAGCTAGGCCTATTTGTTTTCTCCGAATTACTGGGCTGCAAATCTTTCAAGATGACGAGGGATGCATTCCGGCCTGGCTTAAGAGTATGGTCAATGTCTGTTAAAAGTAATATCAAAAGGGGTTGAAAATTCCAAAAAAATTATAGCAAATGGGATATATGTTTATTTTTTTGTTTTTGTTCTTCACTGATATCTTATACGTCACTACTAGGAAAAAGGGCTATAGATGATATGGACACTAATAGCGCACCAGACATGTGGTGCGCCACTACTATATACTAATGGCGCACCATGCGTTGGTGCGCCATTAGTGTCCAAATACTAATGGCGCACCACATCCACGGTGCGCCACTAGTAACAATTTTTTTTAATTTTTTTCAAAACTAGTAATGCCGCAGCAGGGGATAGTGCGCCATTACTAGTTAAACTAGTAATGGCGCACCACATCCACGGTGCGCCACTAGTAATTTTTTTCAATTTTTTTCATAATTTTTTTTTCAAAACTAGTAATGGCGCACCAGGGGATAGTGCGCCATTACTATTAAACTAGTAATGGCGCACCACATCCACCGTGCGCCACTAGTAAAAAAATTCAATTTTGTTTTCAATTTTTTTTATTTTTTTTCAAAACTAGTAATGGCGCACCGTGGGAGTGGTGCGCCATTACTAGTTGGCGCACCACTCCCACGGTGCGCCATTACTAACTTGACCTAAAAATTCCACCGAATGCACCCCCTCCCCCAGTGGACCGCCTTTTCAGTTTAAAAAATATATAAGAAAATGATGGAAATGTCAAAAAATTAAAAGAAAATAAGTTTCCCATGTGATATGTGGTCTAGTTGTTGGGAAAATTACATCCGAACCATTACGGGGCTTTCAAGATCTAGAGGCAAATTTTTTTCAGAATCCTCAAAAACCAAACAGAAAAAAGTTACGGGGCTTTCAAGATCTAGAGGCAAAAAAATTCAAAAAATTTCAAACTTACTAGTGGCGCACCGTTTGCTAGGTGCGCCACTAGTGACAGAAAAAAAATTGGTGTTGAATTTTTTTTTTTGGAATTTTTTTCCAAAAAATGATACGTAATATGACCGGGAAGTTTGAAATATTTTTCAAAATTTCATCATACTCATGAACATGAACAAAGTCCTAGACATCAACAAGGTTTAATAGGATTGATATGGTAGATATATCAACAAGTGCCTGTTAAGTGAGGTGGTGCTGGGGTTGGATAGAACTGTGAAGTTAAGCATGCTCAGGCTGGAGTAGTGTGAGGATGGGTGACCTTCCGGGAAGTTTGACCACTTAGTGCGATTTGACTTGAGATTAAGCATATTGACCCGAGATTAAGCCATAGTGACCCGAGATTAAGAAAAAAACGAAAAAAAATTGGGAAAAATTTTTGGAAAAAAATTTCTTAATAAATTTTGAAAAAAATTGTTACTAATGGCGCACTTCTATGTGGTGCGCCATTACTAAGTCAGATAGTAATGGTGCACCGTGGGCTATTCTAATGGCGCACTGCCTGTAGTGCGCCATTAGTAGGCAACACAGGTGCGCCACTAGCAGGCCTTTTTCTAGTAGTGCGTATTTCATTGGACTTAACATGACATAGTACTAATTTATTTTTAAATTTGTTTTAGTATGGCTATTAATTTTTGGATTAAGAATATTTCGTTCCCCAGCAAAAATTTGTGAATTTTCAAAATTTCCCACATATTAAGTTAATTTTTTGACCCTGGTACTGACCAGAAAATGGCCAGCAATTCTAAAAATGGAAAACGGGCTGCAATAAATTCCATATGAATTAGAAAATGAGTAAAAAATATAAAAATAATAGCAAATGGGCTGTACACGCCACAGATTTTGAGGCTGACTTGTTTACGCAAGGCTTTGTCAGTGAACACATGATTCTAGCAGCAGTGACTGTTGGATGTCCATTCAACGGCCGAGGAGCTTCTTCAATCTCTGATCTTCCTGGTCCAGCCGCCTAAACTAGCGCCGGCAGGACTGCCTGCTCACTCCTCTTGTGGTCCGCTGTGATGCCGCGCAGGCTTCCTCGGCCCACCCTACTCCCTCCGCTAGCCAGGCCGTGCGGCGACGGCAGCCTCACACCACAGCCGAACCAGTGAACCCTTGTACTCCTCTCCACGTGGGCATCCACTGCCGCGTCTTCCCCGGCTTCGCGTCGTCCCCTTCCTAGGCCTCGCCGTTGTCCACCGCCTTGGTGCTCTCGGCGCGGCGTGGTCAACGTGGTCAAGGACATTCCATCGGAAGAGTACTGTACGTGGAGAGGCGGACAGCTGGGTCCACGGCCACAGCCCAGTTTTTTTGTGATTTGCCAGGTAAGTAGCCTTGTCAGGCCTGTTGGGCTGCAAATCTTTCAAAACGAGGAGAGCTTTCATTCGGCTGGCCGAGAAAATGGCCCATCGGTAATGATAAATGGGTTGTACATTTTTAAAACACATCAAACCGGCAATTAGTTTCAAATATCTTTTTTTTCATTTCAAGATTTTAAATTACATTAATTTTTATGCGTGGAGAATTTGTTGGATTTTATATTGATATACATTTATTTTTAAAATCAGTTTGAATGTGAGTCAAAATTTCGGGATTATAAACTGTTCGGACCGCACCGAAATATGCAAAATTTCGTATAATTTTTTAACCATGGCCACAATATGGGCTGTAATGCTAACAAAAAGAATATGGGCTCCAAAAAAACCTTAATAATTAGCAAATGGGCTGTAAATTATTAGAAATAATGGCAGATGGGCTGTATGCTGTTTTCCACAGATTTGAGGCTTTCCTAAAAAACGGTTGACGCACAAGCAGTGACTGTTGGATGGCCATCCAACTGCCGTCGTGCTTCTTCAATATCTGCTCGTCCTACTCCAGCCACTCAAACAAGCGCCGGTGGGACTGCCTGCTCCCTCCTCCCCGCGGCCGGCTCTGCTGCCGCGCAGGCCTCACCGCCCCACCGTATTCCCATCGCTAGCCTAGCCATCCCTCTACTCACACATACCTGCTGTTATTCTCCGGCGACGATAGACGAACCAGTAAACCCTCGTACAGTCGTACTCCCCTCCGCGTGGGAAACAACTGCCGAGTCTTCCCTGCCTCCGTGTCGTTCCCTTCCTAGGCCTCGCCGTCGTCCATCGCCCTGGTGCTCTCGGCGCGGCCTGGTCAACGTGGTCAATGACCGACATGCATCTGAAGTGGACTGTACGTGGAGAGGCCGACAGCTGGGTCCACGGCCGCACACAAGGAAATGCCTCCTTATTACGCGCAAAATAATGATTCCTCCACCTGACATCAGGGACCCACCGAAAGGGCCTCTGTATTTCGCGAAAAAAACGTTACCGCCGCTGACAGCTCGGACCCACCAGCTATATCTTCGCACGCAAGGATGTGCCTCCTTATTACGTACAAAAAATGAATACTCCCCCAGTTAGCTGGGACCCAGTATAGTGGCAGGCTGACTTGAGGGCCTACTAAGTTGACGGGGACGGAGGGCTTTGTCAACTTAGTCAATATGCACGATTCTAGCTCTAGTGACCGCACGATGTCCATCCAACAGTCGTAGTGCTTCTTCAACCTTTGGTCTTGTTTCTCCAGCCGCCCAAACCAGCGCCGGTCGTGCCTCGTGCTCCTGCCTCCCATGGCCAGCTGCGATGCGGCGGAGGCCTCACCGCCCCTACTACTCCCACCGCTGGCCAGGCCATCCCTCTACTCACCCACACCCCCTATTATTCTGTCGCGACGGCAGCCTCACACCGCAGCGAACCAGTGAACCCTCGTACTGCTCTACGCGTGGGCATCCACTGCCGCGTCTTCCCCGGCTCCGCGTCGTCCCCTTCCTAGGCCTCGCCGTCATCCATCGCCCTGATGCTCTCGGCGCGGCGTGGTCAATGTGGTCAAGGGACGGCTTCCATCGGACGTGGACTGTACGTGGAGAGGCTGACAGCTAGGTCCACGGCCGCAGCAAGGAAGTGCCTCCTTATTACGTGCAAAATAATTATTAATCCACCTGACAGCGGGGACCCACCAGACAGGCCACCGTATTTCGTGAAAAAAACGTTCCCCCCTGACTGCTGGGATCCACCAGCTACATCTTCGCACGCAAGGAAGTGCCTGACAGTCGGGACCCACCTCGTCGAAGCGTACGTAGCGTTGTCATTCTAGTCGCGAACGTGTACGTACATATATACTGGTGGATGTAGAGGCGCGCACGTGTCGTAGTAGAGGCACGCACGTAGCATGTACACGTACGTACAACGGCCAGGGTGCAAGAAAAAAAATACGGCCACGTATGTGTACATAGGGGCGGGGTCTCGAACGCCTACTCGCGCATACGTACGGCCAGGGCTCGTGTACATGGCTGGGTCGGAACGGAGAAACAGCGTCGTCGTCATGTTCATGGGGTGGCAACGGAATGCGTCGTGTTCATAGGGAGGCAACGGAATGCGTCGTGTTCATGGGGAGGCAACGGAATGCGTCGTGTTCATCAGGAGGCAACGGAACGTGTGGGAGCGAACCGGCTGGGTCGGAACGGAATCCGTGGCCGTTTTCATCAGGAGGGCTTGGACGGAACAGGCGATGGAAAAGAGGCCTGGCGTACCGCAAAACGGAGGAAACAGACCTCCTACGTTTGGAACGGGGTCCAGTTGATCGGGAGAGGTGGGGCGTACCGCAAAACGGAGGAAACGGACCTCCTACGGTCGAAACGGGGGTCCTGTTGATCGGGAGGGGTGTGGCGTACCGCAAAACGGATGAAACGGACCTCCTACGGGCGAAACGGGGGTCCTGTTGATCGAGAGGGGTGTGGCGTACCGCAAAATGGACGAAACGGACCACCTACGGTCGAAACGGGGGTGCTGTTCATCGGGAGGGGTGTGGCGTACTGCAAAACGGGACTCCACGGGATACTGTTCATCTCCACCGTCAACCTCCTCCAGCCTCCACGGGCTACCATTCATCTAGCCTCCACCGCGCGCAACTCCACCGGCTACTGTTCAACCACCCCTCCACGGGCACCCCTCCACCATGTACTGTTCATCTAGCCCTCCCCACCACGGGGTCCTGTTCAACCACCCCTCCACGGGCACCCCTCCACCGTCTACTGTTCATCCAGCCCTCCACACCACGGGGTCATGTTCATCCAGAGGCAACGCCACCGCTCAATGTTCATCCACCACCCCCCCCCCCCCGCGCAACGCTCACTGTTCATCCAATCGATCGGCTTCAGTTAGCAGCAGTAGCGAAGGAATCGCTCGATCGGGTTCAGTTAACAGCCATTGATCGATCGCTCGGGTTCAGTAACGCGTAGCCTGCAGTGCAATCGCTCAGGTTCAGTTAGAGCCCAACGCCTCGCTCTGTTTCAGTTAGAGCCAATGCCTCGCACACACGCGCGTACGTGTACGAGAGAAACGCGCATCGCTCGGCCCCCGACCTCCCACCATAAACGGGAACTCCCCAAAATTTTCCTCCCCCTCGCTTCTACCACGGTTTTTTCTGTCATGGACGGCCCAAAGAATGTCATGCAGCTGCGTCTCCGGCCCACCAGGATGAAAAGCCCATTTTTTGTCATGATTTTTTGTCATAGAAGTAGGAGCCCACCACATCTACGATGATACCGGGTTTTGTCACAATTATCGTCATAGAAGTGTCATATGTATGACAGAAAAAAAATTCGTTCAACCCAAAATGTCACGGATGTGTCTTTTTTTTGTAGTGACATCGACATTCGCCCACAGGAAAGTGACAAGCGCGCTTTCCTATTTGCTATCGAGGGTGGAGCTAATGGTGAAAGCCCCTGCCGTGCCATCCTCCCTGACGGACACCCTCTTGGTCTCTGGTGGTGTAGCTCTAGATTTCTTGCTCTTGCAGGTGGAGCTCTCTGGCATGTCCTCGACGGTAGCACAACACTCCGAAGAGGTGCGCTTGCCGGAGTGGGATGGGGTCCTTGCCGGTCTTCTTCTTCGGGGCTTCAGCGGTAGGAGCAAGTGTCTTGGCGGCAGCTGCTGCAACTGCTTCCCGGTAGAGTAGGTCGGCGCAGATTAGCGCGTCCTTCTTATCGGAGGGGACGGTGATGATGTTCATCGGCCCAGGCATCTTCAACGTGTTGTAGGCGTAGTGCGACGCCGCCATGAACTTGGCCAGTGCCGGGCGGCCGAGGATCCCGTTGTAGGGCAAGGGAATCTCGGCTACATCAAAGACAATTGTCTCCGTCCTGTAGTTCAACTCTCCTCCAAACGTCACGGGCAGTGTGACCTTCCCCTGCGGCTGGCTCCTCCCCGGATTGACCCCTTGAAACGTGCCCGTTTCCTCGAGGTCTTCATTAGGTATTTGCAGCCTTTTGATCACGACGGGCGAGATCAAGTTCAGGCCGGCCCCGCCGTCAACCAACATCTCGTTCACCTTGAGGTTGCGTATCATTGGAGAGACCAACAACGGCAAACAGCCGACCTCGGTTGTTCGGGGGCTCCTGTCGGTGTACAAAAGTAGGGGTCCCTTTTTGCACCCCTTTACTTGTGTGCGGACAGTCACAGCCCCACGCCCCTTGCCACACTTGGCGTGGCAGAAGAAGCAGAATTGCAAGACCACCAGAGCAACGCCAAGACCAAATACGCAAAGAGCAAGAGGGCGAGGCGGACTCCCTCGGCAAGACCCTTGCCGGGGCGGCCCCCGCAACCCCGACAATAACCTTGCCGGGGCAACTTGCCCGACGCCAGTGGAGCGCGCCACCCTTTAGCCCGAGGGTCCCAGCGCCATCAACCACATTGGAACCAAGGCTCGGGAGGCGCCTCCATGGTGGCATGTAGATCTTTGTGAAGATCACAAACACACAAGATCAGATGAGGACCAGAAGATGATGATCCTGTTGGTTAACATAGTAATTTCAAAAAAATTCCTACGCACATGCAAGATCATGGTGATGCATAGCAACGAGAGGGGAGAGTGTTGTCCACGTACCCTCGTAGACCGACAGCGGAAGCGTTATCACAACGTGGTTGATGTAGTCGTACGTCTTCACGATCTGACCGATCAAGTACCGACGTACGGCACCTCCAAGTTCTACACACGTTCAGCTTGATGACGTCCCTCGAACTCTGATCCAGTCGAGTGTTGAGGGAGAGTTTCGTCAGCACGACGGGGTGGTGACGATGATGATGTTCCATCGACGCAGGGCTTCGCCTAAGCTCCGCAACGGTATTATCGAGGTTTAATATGGTGGAGGGGGGCACCGCACACGGCTAAAATATCGTATATCAAGTGTGTAGAGAGGTGCCCCCTGCCCCCGTATATAAAGGAGCAAGGGGGAGGCCGGCTGCCTATGGGCGCGACAGGGAGAGGGGGGGAGTCCTCCTCCTAGTAGGAGTAGGACTCCCCTTTCCTAGTCCTACTAGGAAAAGAAGGGGCGAAGGAAAGAGAGGGAGAGGGAGAGGGAGAGGGAAAGGGGCTGCGCCCCCTCTCCTAGTCCAACTAGGACTCCTCTTGGGAGGGGGCGGGGCCACCTCCTGGCTGCTGCCCTCTCTCTCCCCTCAAGGCCCACTAAGGCCCAATACTTCCCCGGGGGGTTCCGCTAACCCTCCGGCACTCCGGTTTAATCCGAAACTTCTCCGGAACACTTCCGGTGTCCGAATATAGTCGTCCAATATATCAATCTTTATGTCTCGACCATTTCGAGACTCCTCGTCATGTCCATGATCACATCCGGGACTCCGAACAACCTTCGGTACATGAAAACATATAAACTCATAATATAACTGTCATCGTAACTTTAAGTGTGCGGACCCTTCGGGTTCGAGAACTGTGTAGACATGACCGAGACACCTCTCCGGCCAATAACCAATAGCGGGACCTGGATGCCCATATTGGCTCCCACATATTCTACGAAGATCTTTATCGGTCAGACCGCATAACAACATACGTTGTTCCCTTTGTCATCGGTATGTTACTTGCCCGAGATTCGATCGTCGGTATCTCGATACCTAGTTCAATCTCGTTACCAGCAAGTCTCTTTACTCATTCCGTAATACATCATCCTGCAACTAACTCATTAGTCACAATGCTTGCAAGGCTTATAGTGATGTGCATTACTGAGTGGGCCCAGAGATACCTCTCCGACAATCGGAGTGACAAATCCTAATCTTGAAATACGCCAACCCAACAAGTACCTTTGGAGACACCTGTAGAGCACCTTTATAATCACCCATTTACGTTGTGACGTTTGGTAGCACACAAAGTGTTCCTCCGGTAAACGGGAGTTGCATAATCGCATAGTCATAGGAACATGTATAACTCATGAAGAAAGCAATAGCAACATACTAAATGATCGGGTGCTAAGCTAACGGAATGGGTCAAGTCAATCATGTCATTCTCCTAATGAGGTGATCCCGTTAATCAAATGACAACTCATGTCTATGGCTAGGAAACATAACCATCTTTGATTAACGAGCTAGTCAAGTAGAGGCATACTAGTGACACTCTGTTTGTCTATGTATTCACACATGTATTATGTTTCCGGTTAATACAATTCTAGCATGAATAATAAACATTTATCATGATATAAGGAAATAAATAATACTATTATTGCCTCTAGGGCATATTTCCTTCACTCTCCCACTTGCACTAGAGTCAATAATCAAGTTCACATCTCCATGTGATTTAACATCAATAATTCACATCACCATGTGATTTAACATCTATAATTCACACCACCATGTGATTTCACGTCACCATGTGATTAACACCTATAGTTCACATTTGTCATGTGACCAACACCCAAAGGGTTTACTAGAGTCAATAATCTAGTTCACATCGCTATGTGATTAACACCCAAAGAGTACTAAGGTGTGATCATGTTTTGTGAGATAATTTTAGTCAACGGGTCTGTCACATTCAGATCCGTAAGTATTTTGCAAATTTCTATGTCTACAATGCTCTGCATGGAGCTACTCTAGCTAATTGCTCCCACTTTCAATATGTATCTAGACCGAGACTTAGAGTCATCTATATTTAGTGTCAAAACTTGCATCGACGTAACCCTTTACGACGAACCTTTTGTCACTTCCATAATCGAGAAACATATCCTTATTCCACTAAGGGTAATTTTGACCATTGTCCAGTGATCTACTCCTAGATCACTATTGTACTCCCTTGCCAAAATCAGTGTAGGGTATACAATAGATCTGGTACACAGCATGGCATACTTTATAGAACCTATGCCCGAGGCATAGGGAATGACTTTCATTCTCTTTCTATCTTCTGCCGTGGTCGGGCTTTGAGTCTTACTCAATTTCTCACCTTGTAACACAGGCAAGAACTCTTTCTTTGACTGTTCCATTTTGAACTACTTCAAAATCTTGTTAAGGTATGTACTCATTGAAAAACTTATCAAGCGTCTTCATCTATCTCTACAGATCTTGATGCTCAATATGTAAGCAGCTTCACCGAGGTCTATCTTTGAAAAACTCCTTTCAAACACTCCTTTATAATTTGCAGAATAATTCTACAATATTTCTGATCAACAATATGTCATTCACATATACTTATCAGAAATGTTGTAGTGCTCCCACTCACTTTCTTGTAAATATAGGCTTCACCGCAAGTCTGTATAAAACTATATCCTTTGATCAATTTATCAAGGCGTATATTCCAACTCCGAGATGCTTGCACCAGTCCATAGATGGATCGCTGGAGCATGCATATTTTGTTAGCACTTTTAGGATTGACAAAACCTCCTGGTTGCATCATATACAACTCTTCTTTAATAAATCCATTAAGGAATGTAGTTTTGTTTATCCATTTGCCAGATTTCATAAAACGCGGCAATTGCTAATATGATTCAGACAGACTTTAAGCATAGATATGAGTGAGAAACTCTCTCATCGTAGTCAACACCTTGAACTTGTCGAAAACCTTTTGCGACAATTCTAGCTTTGTAGATAGTGACACTCTATCAGCGTCCGTCTTCCTCTTGAAGATCCATTTAATCCCAATGGCTCGCCGATCATTGGGCAAGTCAATCAAAGTCCATACTTTGTTCTCATATATGGATCTCATCTCAGATTTCATGGCCTCAAGCCATTTTGCGGAATCTGGGCTCACCATCGCTTCTTCATAGTTCGTAGGTTCATCATGGTCTAGTAACATAACCTCCAGAACAGGATTACCGTACCACTCTGGTGCGGATCTTACTCTGGTTTACCTACGAGGTTTGGTAGTAACTTGATCTGAAGTTACAGGATCAACATCATTAACTTCCTCACTAATTAGTGTAGGAGTCACAGGAACAGATTTCTGTGATGAACTACTTTCCAATAAGGGAGCAGGTACAGTTACCTCATCAAGTTCTACTTTCCTCCCACTCACTTCTTTCGAGAGAAACTCCTTCTCTAGAAAGGATCCATACTTAGCAACGAATGTCTTGCCTTCGGATCTGTGATAGAAGGTGTACCCAACTGTCTCCTTGGGGTATCCTATGAAGACACATTTCTCCGATTTGGGTTTGAGCTTATCAGGATGAAACTTTTTCACATAAGCATCGCAACCCCAAACTTTAAGAAACGACAACTTTGGTTTCTTGCCAAACCACAGTTCATAAGACGTCGTCTCAACGGATTTAGATGGTACCCTATTTAACGTGAATGCAGCTGTCTCTAATGCATAACCCCAAAACGATAGTGGTAAATTGGTAAGAGACATCATAGATTGCACTATATCCAATAAGGTACAGTTATGACGTTCGGACACACCATTATGCTGTGGTGTTCCAGGTGGCATAAATTTGTGAAACTATTCCACATTGTTTTAAGTGAAGACCAAACTCGTAACTCAAATATTTGTCTCCGCGATCAGATCGTAGAAACTTTATTTTCTTGTTACAATGATTTTCTACTTCACTCTGAAATTATATGAACTTTTCAAATGTTTCAGACTTCTGTTTCATTAAGTAGATATACCCATATCTGCTCAAATCATCTGTGAAGGTCAGAAAATAATGATACCTGCTACGAGCCTCAATATTCATCGGGCCACATACATCTGTATGTATGATTTCCAACAAATCTGTTGCTCTCTCCATAGTTCCCGAGAACGGCGTTTTTAGTCATCTTGCCCATGAGGCATGGTTCGCAAGCATCAAGTGATTCATAATCAAGTGATTCCAAAATCCCATCAGTATGTAGTTTCTTCATGCGCTTTACACCAATATGACCTAAACGGCAGTGCCACAAATAAGTTGCATTATCATTATTAACTTTGCATCTTTTGGCTTCATTATTATGAATATGTGTATCACTACGATCGAGATCCAACAAACCATTTTCGTTGGTGTGTATGACCATAGAAGGTTTTTATTCATGTAAACAGAACAACAATTGTTCTCTAACTTAAATGAATAACCGTTTTGCAATAACACGATCAAATCATATTCATGGTCAACGCAAACACCAAATAACACTTATTTAGTATCAACAGTAATCCCGAAAGTACAGGAAGTGTGCGATGATGATCATATCAATCTTGGAACTACTTCCAACACACATCGTCACCTCGTCATTTACTAGTCTCTGTTTATTCTGCAACTCCCTGATTTGAGTTACTACTCTTTAGCAACTGAACCAGTATCAAATACTGAGGGGTTGCTATAAACACTAGTAAGTACACATCAATAACATGTATATCCAATATACCTTTGTTCACTTTGCCATCTTTCATATCCACCAAATACTTGGGGTAGTTCCGCTTCCAGTGACCAGTCCCTTTGCAGTAGAAGCACTTAGTCTCAGGCTTAGGACCAGACTTAGGCTTCTTCACTTGAGCAGCAACTTGCTTGCCGTTCTTCTTGAAGTTTCCCTTCTTCCCTTTGCCCTTTTCTTGAAACTAGTGGTCTCTTCAACCATCAACACTTGATGTTTTTCTTGATTTCTACCTTCGTCGATTTCAGCATCACGAAGAGCTCGGGAATTACTTTCGTCATCCCTTGCATACTATAGTTCATCACGAAGTTCTACTAACTTGGTGATGGTGACTAGAGAATTCTGTCAATCACTATTTTATCTGGAAGATTAACTCCCACTTGATTCAAGCGATTCTAGTACCCAGACAATCTGAGCACATGCTCACTAGTTGAGCGATTCTCCTCCATCTTTTAGCTATAAACTTGTTGGAGACTTCATATCTCTCAACTCGGGTATTTGCTTGAAATATTAACTTCAACTCCTGGAACATCTTATATGGTCCATGACGTTCAAAACGTCTTTGAAGTCCCGATTCTAAGCCGTTTAAGCATGGTGTACTAAACTATCAAGTAGTCATCATATTGAGCTAGCAAAACGTTCATAACGTCTGCATCTGCTCCTGCAATAGGTCTGTCACCTAGCAGTGCATCAAGGACATAATTCTTCTGTAAAGCAATGAGGATAATCCTCAGATCACGGATCCAATCCTTATCTTTGCTACTAACATCTTTCAACATAATTTTTCTCTAGGAACATATCAAAAATAAACACAGGGAAGCAACAACGCGAGCTATTGATCTATAACATAATTTGCAAAATACTATTAGGACTAAGTTCATGATAAATTTAAGTTCAATTAATCATATTACTTAAGAACTCCCACTTAGATAGATATCCCTCTAATCATCTAAGTGATTACGTGATCCAAATCAACTAAACCATGTCCGATCATCACGTGAGATGGAGTAGTTTCAATGGTGAACATCACTATGTTGATCATATCTACTATATGATTCACGCTCGACCTTTCGGTCTCTGTGTTCCGAGGCCATATCTGCATATGCTAGGCTCGTCAAGTTTAACCTGAGTATTCCGCGTGTGCAACTGTTTTGCACCCGTTGTATTTGAACGTAGAGCCTATCACACCCGATCATCACGTGGTGTCTCAGCACGAAGAACTTTCGCAATAGTGCATACTCAGGGAGAACACTTTTATCTTGAAATTTTAGTGAGAGATCATCTTATAATGCTACCGTCAAACAAAGCAAGATAAGATGCATAAAGGATTAACATCACATGCAAACAATATAAGTGATATGATATGGCCATCATCATCTTGTGCTTGTGATCTCCATCTCTGAAGCACCGTGCTTGTGATCTCCATCTCCGAAGCACCGTGCTTGTGATCTACATCTTCGAAGCACCGCTATAATCACCATCATTACCGGCGCACCGTGTTCGTGATCTCCATCTCCGAAGCACCGTGTTCGTGATCTCCATCTCCGAAGCACCGTGTTCGTGATCTCCATCTCCGAAGCACCGTCATGATCACCATCATCACCGGCGCGACAGCTTGATCTCCATCGTAGTATCGTTGTCGTCTCGCCAACTTATTGCTTTTACGACTATCGCTACTGCTTAGTGATAAAGTAAAACTATTACATGGCGATTGCATCTCATACAATAAAGCGACAACCATATGGCTCCTGCCAGTTGCCGATAACTCGGTTACAAAACATGATCATCTCATACAACAAATTATATCACCTCATGTCTTGACCATATCACATCACAACATGCCCTGCAAAAACAAGTTAGACGTCCTCTACTTTGTTGTTGCAAGTTTTACGTGGCTACTACGGGCTTAGCAAGAACCGTTCTTACCTACGCATCAAAACCACAACGATAGTTTGTCAAGTTGGTGTTGTTTTAACCTTCGCAAGGACCGGGCGTAGCCACACTCGGTTCAACTAAAGTGAGAGAGACAGACACCCGCCAGTCACCTTTAAGCAACGAGTGCTCCGAACGGTGAAACCAGTCTCGCGTAAGCGTATGCGTAATGTCGGTCCGGGCCGCTTCATCTCATAATACTGCTGAACCAAAGTATGACATGCTGGTAAGCAGTATGACTTTTATCGCCCACAACTCACTTGTGTTCTACTCGTGCATAGCATCAACGCATAAAACCAGGCTCGGATGCCACTGTTGGGGAACGTAGTAATTTCAAAAAAAATTCCTACGCACACGCAAGATCATGGTGATGCATAGCAACGAGAGGGGAGAGTGTTGTCCACGTACCCTCGTAGACCGACAGAGGAAGCGTTATCACAACGCGGTTGATGTAGTCGTACGTCGTCATGATCCGACCGATCAAGTACCGAACGTACGGCACCTCCAAGTTCTACACACGTTCAGCTCGATGACGTCCCTCGAACTCCGATCCGGCCGAGTGTTGAGGGAGAGTTTCGTCAGCACGACGGCGTGGTGACGATGATGATGTTCCACCGACGCAGGGCTTCGCCTAAGCTCCGCAACGGTATTATCGAGGTGTAATATGGTGGAGGGGAGCACCGCACACGGCTAAAATATCGTATATCAAGTGTGTAGAGAGGTGCCCCCCTGCCCCCGTATATAAAGGAGCAAGGGGGAGGCCGGCTGCCTATGGGCGCGCCAAGGAGAGGGGGGAGTCCTCCTCCTAGTAGGAGTAGGACTCCCCTTTCCTAGTCCTACTAGGAAAAGAAGGGGGGAAGGAAAGAGAGGGAGAGGGAGAGGGAAAGGGGGCTGCGCCCCCCTCTCCTAGTCCAACTAGGACTCCTCCTGGGAGGGGGCGCGCCACCTCCTGGCTGCTGCCCTCTCTCTCCCCTCAAGGCCCACTAAGGCCCAATACTTCCCTGGGGGGTTCCGGTAACCCTCCGGCACTCCGGTTTAATCCGAAACTTCTCCGCAACACTTCCGGTGTCCGAATATAGTCGTCCAATATATCAATCTTTATGTCTCGACCATTTCGAGACTCCTCGTCATGTCCGTGATCACATCCGGGACTCTGAACAACCTTAGGTACATCAAAACATATAAACTCATAATATAACTATCATCGTAACTTTAAGTGTGCGGACCCTTCGGGTTCGAGAACTATGTAGACATGACCGAGACACCTCTCCGGTCAATAACCAATAGCGGGACCTGGATGCCCATATTGGCTCCCACATATTCGACGAAGATCTTTATCGGTCAGACCGCATAACAACATACGTTGTTCCCTTTGTCATCGGTATGTTACTTGCCCGAGATTCGATCGTCGGTATCTCGATACCTAGTTCAATCTCGTTACCAGCAAGTCTCTTTACTTGTTCCGTAATACATCATCCCGCAACTAACTCATTAGTCACAATGCTTGCAAGGCTTATAGTAATGTGCATTACTGAGTGGGCCCAGAGATACCTCTCCGACAATCGGAGTGACAAATCCTAATATCGAAATACACCAACCCAACAAGTACCTTTGGAGACACCTGTAGAGCACCTTTATAATCACCCATTTACGTTGTGACGTTTGGTAGCACACAAAGTGTTCCTCCGGTAAACGGGAGTTGCATAATCTCATAGTCATAGGAACATGTGTAAGTCATGAAGAAAGCAATAGCAACATACTAAACGATCGGGTGCTAAGCTAACGGAATGGGTCAAGTCAATCACGTCATTCTCCTAATGAGGTGATCCCGCTAATCAAATGACACCTCATGTCTATGGCTAGGAAACATAACCATCTTTGATTAACGAGCTAGTCAAGTAGAGGCATACTAGTGGCACTCTGTTTGTCTATGTATTCACACATGTATTATGTTTCCGGTTAATACAATTCTAGCATGAATAATAAACATTTATCATGATATAAAGAAATAAATAATAATTTATTATTGCATCTAGGGCATATTTCCTTCAGACCCTCCACGGGATCCTAGCCGAGGAAATCCGCAAGACCCCCGGAAAGATCCTTGCCGGGGACGATCGCGAGGCCCCTGCAAGACCCTTGCCGAGACCCCAGCAAGACCCTTGCCGAGGACACTTGCGGGCCCACGGCCAGGCCCACGTCTGCCAAAACTCCACCGCAGTTCCCATACAGCTGCCTGCCCAAACTGCTGGGAAGGCACCTGTGTGGCGACGCGCGGCCTCCAGGCCAGCTCAGCAAGCACCTGCGTGGTGGCATGCAGATTTTCGTGAAGACTCTGCCACCGCGCCAGCCTAGCAGCCAGCCAACATGGTGCTATAATACCTCATCAGCTCGGACGCGCGTCGGAGCCAGACGAGGCGACGACAGCTGGGACGAGCTTCCTCGCCATCCCTGATAAAGCAAAAAGGGCACGTCGGCAGCGCATTAAATGCGTTTGTCCGACGGTGCCAGAGGATAAACTTAACCACTGTATACCTTTCCACCTCCTGTGTGCCACTGTGGCGACCCCTTTTGACTATAAAAGGAGGCCCGTGGCGTACTAGAGGAGGATTCGGAACTTTTGGACAACGCACGCACCACAGCTAGTTCAAAAGCTCAAGAACACTCAAATATACACCAAAGCAGGACTAGGGTATTACGCATCCTTGCGGCCCGAACCTGGGTAAACGATCTTTGTGCTGAGAGCCAGACCCGCTCTTTGCACAACCCCGCGCACCGTAGAAGGGATCCCCGTGATTCCATAGGTGTCGTTTCCCCCGACAGGCGTCGTCGGAGGAGATCTCGTTAGAGTTGTTGAATCCGGCAAGGCTGGGCTGGTCCAACAGATCGAGCAGCACCAGCACGACTAGTGGAACACCATGAGCACATCGGAGAGGTCGGAGGAAGACGAGGAGCACCGTGGGAAGTAGAACACCGAAGTGGGGTCGGCGGCGATCTTTGGAGCAGAATAGCGGCCAGAGGCCCGCCTGGCCTGACCGCTGCTATCTAGAGGAGGGTGGTGGGGTTGAATGAACTCGGGCGGGGGGTCCTATTTATAGCCATGGCCGAGGAAGGGGATCAAGAGCGCTGGTGAGCTCTCTAGAAGCGGTGCACGGCGACGAGAGGGGTCATGGAGAGGGGAAGAAGTGGTCAGGGGTCACGTGGCCACTGTGGGAGCTCGCAGCCGAAATAGGGCATGCAGGAGGTCACGGGCTCACTGTGCGCTCGGGCACGACACGCTCGTGATCACTGTGGTGAGCTTCAGCGTCGGCGAGCATTGGGGAGGGATCGTATATCTTCTCGGAAGTATTACCAGGTTGTCACCTGACCGCTACGTTGGGTTCGTGATCAAGTTGGTTTTTCCATAAACCAGAATTTCTCCAATGATCCGTGTTGGATACACCTGAACTAGTTGGATAAGCTAAACAATAACTTGGAGAGTTGGAAGATAAAAGCTTTATTTGACCCGGTTCAATCAAAGGGATATCCTTAGGTGTGTGTGTGTTGAAGAAAGATGATATCCTCATTGATTTATCCTCGTGATCAATTGTTGGATCTATTGTCTTGTCCAAACTTTGACTAGATTATGGGCTATCGTCAAGTCAAATCAGAACCAACGATGTTCGTAATGTTGTCTTACTCGTGGTTGAGCCCTCGAGCATACACCATTAAATCAAATGGGCTAACCAATGCTATCACCGTGTTCACTTAATCGTGGAACTCCATTTATATGGAAACCTACATGAATTGTTGTTGAGCCATCGGCAACATAATTATCATCTCCGTGATTTGCGTTGAACATTAAAGCTAGTGTTGGAAACTTTGTAAGCAATGCCTTTGTGTTCCGTTCATGAGGTATATGTTCAGATGAAAGAAGAGACTTCCTCTAATTCACGTGCAATCGATGCAAGTTGCCGCCGTGAATTCGAAATAGTTTGTTTTGCTTCCTCTGGAATCATCCCAAGTCAGTCATGCACGTGCGAAGTATTCTATGGTTTGATAGACTGATCATCTTCATTCCATATGTATTTCCTAGCACACCAAGCCACTGATTGAATTGTTCAAGGAGAAGAAGTTCCTTCCTAAGAGCTAATCCGGACTTATGTAAGGACTTCGATATCCTCGATGATGGTTCCTCACCTGAACTTCGGTAGTGTTTTATTATAAGACTACTATGTGGTCATGCTTGTCTAGGACAACGTGTTCACGTGTGTGTAGCAGAACCATCTCATGTTTTGGAGCTTACTACCATAGTCCATTTCCCGAGAATCTTGCAACATCATCTCGTCGATTTGTGTTCCAACCTTTTCTTTTCAGACATGTTGAGTCTGAAGTATCCTGTTACTAACCAGATCTGAATCTCAGGCAGATATGATGGTTGGAACATTCCAACATTTGGATTTTATTCCTAGCTTGCATCGCCATTGTGCCAATTTCCCATGAGCTGCCCTTCTCAGTAATTTCTGTTCAGGATCATCTTCAAATGTGGTCCTACCATGGGTCCCATCCATTTCCGATGATAAGAAAAAAATCACCCATCGTGTTGTCTTCAACAAGGTAGTCCACATCATCCATTCTAGTCAGAGTATGCCATCCTTTCGAACCCCTTCAAATGATCGATCGTGATTTGCCTTAGGCTGGTATAAAGAGTTTCAATGATCTTTATATCAAAAGTAATTCTTTTTGCCACTTAAGGGAATAATTCCACGAGTCACCTTCCCTAAGGTGCCCCGTTATGGAATCATGGCAATTATGTCATCGCTATCTTGAAGCCATGCACCATCTTCTTCAGCATAGAATTTTGCATACCCAATTGAACCTTGTCATCTACTTCTTCCATTGCTCTTGGTGTGTGTTTTGTATATCAACTCAAGAGGTGTTCTTACGTCTCACTCCATGACTTGATCCTGAGTGCTCGACCTTCGAAGAGATCGATTCCTGTAGAGATTCTTCTGTCGTCATCGTGTTGGATAAACATCTCGAAAGCAAAGACGTCAGGATCAATTTGAAGCAATGAATCAACATCTTCGAGAAGGGCAAATGGATCATGAAGATTGTCATATTTTTGTGACCCCCTTTTCCTCTTACCACATATCTTGAATCTCGGGACGAAATTCTGGTTTAGTGGGGGTGAGTTGTCACATCCCTATTCAGTGCATGCATTAGAGTGTTTTTATCATGTTTAAATTTATTAGAAACTTGAAATGGGGATGACAGAAACCCCAGCACCACTTAATCCAACAAGGGTTACTGAAATACTTTTCCAATGAACCTGAAATGCCCATCTAAAATGTTCATCATCTTTGCCTTAGTCTAGAACCTCTGTCAAAAATGGTTCACATTTTTCTAGGACAACATTGGGTCACTGAATTAAATCATACCTTATTTGCATTTGGGCATTTAAATTTTATATATTATTTTAAGTGTCCAAATAATCTTGAACTTAAATGAGGGATGTTGGAAATATTCCCAACAGAGCCCACAATTATTTTTAGATATTTTGGAAATGCTTTAGCATTTTAATTAAAGCCAAAACAGTTGGAGAAAAATAGAAAACATAACTAAAATAAAAGAGAGAGAGAGAGAGCAAGGCGAGAGGCCACCTACCTGGTAGCCCACAGGCCGGCCCAGCACTGTGATGGCCCGTGCCAGTCACCTGCTTCCTCTCGCCAGGCAGGCAAAGAGGAGCGCGCCCGCGCACGACAAGCTCGCCACGCAGCTCCCTGCCCCTCTGCTTCGCCTGGACAGCACGACGATGCCTCGAAGTCCCTCCTCGGCGCCGCCCCGACCCCGCCGACACCACATTTCCCCCTGGCTCTCTCCCTCGCCTCTCCCCGCCATGGCCGACGCAGCCGCGCCCGCGTCGCCGTGAATCCCGCAGCCACCGTCGCCCCCTCGTCGCCCTGCCGTGTCCAGAAGCTCCGCCACCGTCCTCTTCGTTGAGCAGATCGAGGCCCGAGCGCTCGTTTTCCCCGGAGCAACCGCACCGACCTCGCCTCGCCGTTGCCGGAGATCCACTTCGCCACCCTGCTCAGCTCCGACCGTCCACTCCACGAAAATCGCCGTGAGCTGCTGGCCCTCTCCCCATTCTCCGTTTGCCTTCCCGTGCACCGTGGCGACCGCACCTTGCTTGCCTGCACCTGCCGCCGCCTAAGATCGTCGCCGACGTACCTCCTGTGACCATTTGGTCATGCGCTGGTGCCTAACACAGTCACCTCACCCCATAGCGCCTCGCTAGTGCATCCGCTCGCCCGCTAGCACGCCGCAGCAGCAAAACCACCGACGCCCGAGCTCCAGCTGCCGCCCGGCTCGTCGCCGTTTCCGACCACCCCAGCTCCGTCCAAGATCACCGTTGGACACGCCACACCAGCAGCTACCCATAGCATCCACCCGCGCATGGAACCGTGGCCGGAGCAGCGTTTCCGACGCTCTCCGCCGCGTCTCGCCTTGCCGGCGTCATGTCGTCGGCGGGTTTGACCCCGCTGACCAGGGGTTTGACCTCCCGTGGGTCCGTGACAAGTGGGCCCTGGTCCCTGCTAATTTTGGTTAACTTTTTAATTTAACTCAGTTAACCCACTGACTCGCTGACATGTGGGCCCAGCCCTGTTGACATTTTAGTTAGTGTTAGCTTAGCGCTAATTAACTCAGTGTCACATCCCTCGTTCTGGTATGACCTAGACTAGCTAGTCATGTCTGCATCTTGTTTAAATTTCATTTAAATTTGAAATGGGGATTTGTGAAACCCTCAGAAATCATTACTGGAAATGACCTAGATAAAAATTGCTCCAATAAGGTCCAAGAAAATGTTCATGTCACTCTCTGAAAATATTGGTCAGAGGTAAAAATCAAACCAATATTTTTAGGAGCTCATAAATATTTATTTTGGCCATTTGGAATTAATCCAGTATTTATTTGCGTTGGATAAATATTTTTGTATATACAAAATATTGTCCAATATTTCTGAATTTTCGCGAGGGGCTTTGGAGTGGTCCAACTAGTCGCTACTAAAATTTACAGAATAAAATAAGTTGATTTAGTATTTTACTAAATCAGAACAAATGTCAGAAAAATAGAAAAGAAACAAAAATGGAAAAACTTACCTGGCGCTTACTTGCAGCCCATTTGGCGCCTCAGCTGGCCTAGCACTATGCGGCCTAGCTGGACCAGCCCACCAGCGCCGTCGTCCTCCTGGCGCCAGTCGACCACATGTGTGGCCGGCGCACGCGTACGGTTGTGCCGCCACGCCACCTGCCTGCCTGTCCTCTCCCCCTCGTCACCTGGATGCCCCGCGCGACGCCACGCGCCGCCCCGCACCTCTCTCACTCTCTCTCGTTCTCCCTCCTCCCCAAGATCCCTCTCTCTCTTCCAGCCCGAGCGTTGCCGTCGCCGCTGCTCGCCGTTGCCGTAGCTACCGCCTCCCCCTCGCCCTCTCCTCATGCCGAGAAGCTCCACAGCGTCTCCGTCTATCTTTCCGTCGAGCCACGCGACGCGGGAAGCCCTGGAGAGCCGCCATCGCCGTCGTCTTCATCTCCGGCCACCCAGATTGTCTTCGCAGCCTCACCGCCTCCAGTGCGTCCCCGAGCTCGCAGAAGACGCCATCGAGATCGCCGTGAGCTTCTGCTCCGTTCCCCTCTCTCCATTTCGCCGTTCTCGCGCCGTAGCCCCGATCCCCACCACGGCTGTAGCTTCTCGCTGCCGTCCATGTCGCTGTCGTCGCTCAAGCCACTTCAGCCCGCAACCGCACGCGTCACCGTGTTCCTGGTGACGCCAGGAGGCCGTAGAGCCTCTCTGCTCGCTTCCCCGTGCACTGCAGCACCTCACCCGCACTTGGCCGTGCTCCGGCCGCCGCCGTGAGCTCTGCTCCGGCGAGCTCCAACCACCCCATGGTCTCCTGCGTGTCCCACTGGATGCGCGCGAGCCTGGGCTTTGCGTAGGTGGTCTCCGCCGCCCGAATGGTCGCCGGAGGGCGATTTCCGTGCTCCTCCGCTGTGTTCGGCCTCGCCGGTGGTTAAATGCCGGTGGGTTTGACCGGTTTGACCTCGCCGGCCCATCAGGTGGGCCTCGTGAGTCAAGTGATTAGCTTAGGGCTAATCACCTTTTAGCTAATTCCCCCTGACACTGACATGTGGGCCCCGCCGAGCTAATTTGTAGTTAGGTTTGTATTAGTGTTAACTAACCCTGTTAGTTAATTGTGACACTGACGTGTGGACCCCACACATCAGGTTTGACCTGGTCAGCCACGGTTGACTCGCTGACGTCATGCCACTGACATGCTGACGTAGTTATTCCATTTCTGGTATCAAAATAAATTAGGAAAGTCCAGAAAATGATATAAACTTCAAAAATTCATAATTCAACCGTAGCTCAGATTGAAATATTTTATATATGAAAAATGATCAGAAAAATCCAATATATCCATCTGTACTAGTTTCATACATGACAAACCAACTTATACCTACTGTATAATTGAAAACATATAAATGTCATTTATAAGAGCTTATTTTGGAGATGCATTTGAACCTTTGGTTCAAATTGACTTCAACCAAATGAATGCTAGTTGCATTAGCGCAAACAACATCACATCTTCATGCCATGTTCATGAATCATATTGTTGCATATGCTTGTGTATTGATTGCCGACACCGTTCCTTCTCGATAGGTCCTGCTCCGGAGACCGATCCAGAGTACCTGTCAGAGGAGCAATGCCCCCCTGTTGATCCACCAGGCAAGCAAAACCCCCTTGTTCATTCCGATACAATTTCCCACTCTCTCGCTCCTGCTCTCATTTATTGCATTAGGAAAACAACGATTCAACTGCTACTTTATGCTGCGGTAGTTGAACCCATTCCTCTGCATGACCTGTCATTGCCACAGTAAATAGTTGAAACCCACTAGCATGTGTAGGAGTTGATTGAGCCATGTTGTGTTCCTACCATGCCATGCCTGCTATTGCTTAGAGTTGTGTCAGGTCTGATTCATTGGGAATGGATTGGAGTGTTATGATATGTTCTGATGCTGAGAGTTAAGTATGTGAACACGATTTGGTAAAGGTAGCAGTGCGAGGCCATGTAAGAGTACATGGTGGGTGTCTCACTGGAACTGTCCTTAAGCATTAAGTTATGTGTATGTTGTCCAATGACTAGCTACTACCACGCATTGGAAAGCTTAAGTGCCCCTCTCGACTTATTAATCACCTCGATCTCTGTCCAGGAGTTGCAACTAGTTACTAGTGTTTGTAGGTAGTGCTATTTTTCTACCATGTGGCACCCGACAGGGTGGACTTGGGACAGACTAGGCATCGTGGCCCGGTGTACCGAGTGGCACCTGGATGGTGGGCTCGGGAACCCAACACACATCGTTTGGGGCCGTAATGGAAACCACGGCCGGACTCCCTGCGGATGGAACCCGAACAAGCGATAAACCGGGACTAGAGTCTTGTGTGGTTACTCAGGTCATGGCCGACACCCTCGCCAGGCTTCCGCTTGAAGGTTGTCGAGATACATGACAAGTACATGGTGGTAAGTGGCGAGAGCGTGTGTGAAGAAGTACACCCCTGCAGGCCTATCACGATCTATTCGAATAGCCGTGTCCTCGGTTATGGACTTCTTGGATGCTTACATGGTACATAGACAACTTAAAGTGGATACTCTAAAATGCTCAAGACAAGTGTGAGTGCTATGGATGGCCTTCTCGTAGGGAGACGGGAATGAATCCATAGTAGTGTATTGATGTGGTGATTAGTGGACTCATGTGCGCTTTCTCACCTCAAAGAACTTACTTGTAGTCGTAGAAACGGATAGCCATTGAGTCAAAGCTGGCTTGCTGCAGCCAAACCCCACATTCCCTTCTTGATACTAATGCATGTATGATAGGATCTTATGTAAGTCTTGCTGAGTACCTTTGTACGTACTCATGTTTGCTTTATTTATGTTTTGCAGATGAGACATCTGTCTCACTAGTAGTTCCACTTGGACTTCGACGAGTAGCTTGTTACCTCATCTACGATCTTGTACCCTTGGGAGTGTCTTGTAGATAGTCAGGCTTCTCAGCATTTTTCATTTGTAGTTGTCTGAACTCAGACATGTTATGCTTCCGTTGTTTGTATGCTCTGAATGATGGGTCATGTGACCCATGTTTGTAATAAATGCTATGTGGCTCTTCTGGGCCTTTATCTATATGAGTTGTCGAGTATGTTGTGATGCCATGTGGTATAGCACATACTTGCATGTTATGCGTACGTGTAATGTGTATTGCTATGTGTGGGATCCGACAACCTAGTCGTTTATCCTTGGTAGCCTCTCTTACCGGGAAATGTCTCCTAGTGCTTCCACTGGGCCATGGTATCTTGCTACTGCACTGGAACACTTGGGCTGGCCGGCATGTGTCCTTCTTAGTTCCTGTGTCTGTCCCTTCGGGGAAATGTCACGCAGTGTCTACTGGAGTCCTGTTAGCTTGCTACAGCCCGGATTCTCCGGAGTCCTGTTAGCCCAGCTGCTACAGCCCGGATTCACTCGCTGATGACCGACACGTTCGTTGCTGGGTCATGAATGCCTGTCCCTGTAAGTTAGTGCCACTTTGGGTTTACGACTAGTCATGTCGGCCCGGGTCCTTTGTCATATGGATGCTAGCGACACTATCATATACGTGAGCCAAAAGACGCAAACGGTCCCGGGCCAGGTAAGGTGGCACCCGTGGGAATACCGTGCGTGAGGCCGCAAAGTGATATGATGTGTTACATGCTAGATCAGTGTGACTTAGGATCGGGGTCCCGACAACTTTCGTATCAGAGCCTGACTGCCTGTAGGATTACCAAGCCAAACTGGTCGAAGTTGAGTATAGAAATTCTTTAGTTATCTAGGGGAATTGATTGTGGATGGGAACGTAAGGCTCTTTTTACTCCTTATACCTCATGCCTTTCTGATCTGAGTCATCCTATCTTTCCTACGGGGTTAAGGAACTAGGCTTTCTCTTCCGTCTACCAGGATGACGAGTTACTACTTCGTAGTCTCTTAGGATTGGTTGATCAGAGTCATATTCCAGTTTTTGAGAATTCCCAGTGTAGTTTGTTTAGTACTATCACAGAACCTTGAGTGATGATGTTGAGTATTGTACTACCCCATTATAGCAGGATGTCTCATTTTGAGCATTTTACTGCCTTTATGCTGCCGGAATTGTCCTAGGAGTTCGAAAGATAGTAACTTCTTGTGCTACTTTCTGCATCCTATAGTTGATGCTGAATCCATCCTTGTTTTCCTTGGTTTCGTTCTTCAGGATGTTGCTGGTTAACCGAAGTTCTGTTGCTCATAGCCGGAACCACGAAGGTGGTAGGGATGAGGATCCTCCCGATCGGTCTTCGTTGGCAAAGTTCATGTTAGAGGTTGAGATGAACAAGCGTGAGACCAACCGCTTGTTGGCACGGATTGAGCAGGACACCACACATCAGCGTAATGAGTTGGTTTCCATTACCGACTTCATTGGTCTAAAGCCACCCACCTTCCATCATTCGATTGAGCCACTCGATGCAGATGACTGGCTCCGTAGTATCACTCATAAGCTGCATTCTACGAACATAGCTGAAGGTGACAAGGTCACCTATGCTGCATATCACCTAGAAGGTCCTGCTAGTCTTTGGTGGCAGAACTATGAGGCTATGCTTCCGGCTGGCCAGATACCAACCTGGAGATATTTCACTGAGGCTTTTCGCGAGCATCACATTCCTTAAGCCCTCATCGACCGCAAAAGAGAAGAGTTCTATAGTTTCACCCAGAATAAGATGGCTGTTGATGCTCATAGTAGAGAGTTTGAGAACCTCGCCCGTGATGCTACAGAGGAGGTGTCCACAGATGCCAAGAAGAAGGCTAGCTTCCGGAAGGGTCTCAACCCCAAGTTGCGTAGTGATCTCCACTTGCACCATTGCAATACATTCCAGGCTCTCGTGAACAAGGCCATTAATGCAGAGACAGCTCAGCTCACTTATGAGGAGTCTCGTAAGCACACCCGTGATTTGGGTTCTTCCACCGGTTCTAGCTCTCAGAAGCGCCGGATTTGGGTTCCTAACTCCGCACTTCCACCCGGATATTCACCGAGGCCATCTTATGAGGCGCCTCACCCAGTTCAGCAGTATGCTCCACCCAAGCCTGTTGGTAGACCGCCTTCCAATGCGGGTCTACGTCCTACTTTAGGGACTTGTTTCACATGCTGAGAGCCAGGAAACTATGCATGTGACTACTCTCAAACCAACTATGCTCCACCCCCGCCTGAGAAGTCTGTTGGCCGTGGTAAGCCGTCACGCAAGATGATCAGTGTCAAGTCAGCTCCCACTGAACGTGGACGTGTGCATCACGTCTCAGCTAAAGACGCTCATGATGATCCGGATGTCGTCCTTGGTACACTCCTTGTCAATTGCCATCCATCTTCGGTTCTATTCGATATCGGAGAATCTCATTCCTTCATCTCTGAAAGTTATGCCCGTTTGCACGACATGTCATTTTGTGATATGCCAACTCCGCTTGAAATGAAAACTCCAGGGACTAGATGGCAAACTACCAGAATAAGTAATGGTAATGAAATCCTTGTTGACAGACTTGTATTCCATGCATCACCTGTAGCCCTCAAGTCTTCAGATATTAACATCATCTTCGGTATGGACTAGATGACAGCTCATCATGCCAAGATTTATTGTTTCACCAGGTCTATTCAGCTTACACACCCATCTCGCAAGATAGTCAATGTCTCCACTAGAGTTGCAAAGCGTCAGCTCTATTCTCTTAATGCCAGCCCTCTCCCAGACCTTGAAGATATCCCGGTAGTCCGTGACTTTCCGGATGTCTTTCCAAAGGAACTGCCAGGCATTCCACCTGATAGAGATGTAGAGTTTGTCATAGATCTTATCCCAGGAACCGCCCCAATTTCTAGGAGACCTTACAAGATGGCACCCTTAGAACTAGCCGAGCTTAAGAAACAGCTTGATGAGTCCTTGCAAAAGGGTTTCATCCATCCTAGTTCTTCCTTGGGCTTGCCCTGTCCTCTTCGTCAAGAAGAAGGATGGTACGGATCGGATGGTTGTAGATTATCGTCCTGTTAATTTGGTCACGATAAAGAACAAATATCAGCTCCCCAGGATCAACGACCTATATGATCAGCTCGCTGGATCCGCAGTCTTTTCCAAGATGGATTTGAGGTTAGGCTACCACCAAATCAAGATAAAAAATGGGGACATTCCTAAGAGGGCTTTTGTCACTCGTTATGGCCAGTACGAGTACACCGTTATGCACTACAAAAAAAAAGACGCATCCGTGACATTTTGGGCCGGACGAAATTTTTTTCTGTCATACTTATGAAACTTCTATGACGATAATTGTGACAAAACCCGGTATCATCATAGATGTGGTGGGGTCCTACTTCTATGACAAAAAATCATGACAGAAAATGGGTTTTTCGTCCTGGGCGGGCCGGAGACGCAGCTGCATGACATTCTTTGGGCCGTCTATGACGGAAAAAACCATGGTAGAAGCGAGGGCACAGAAAATATTGGGGAGTCCCTGGTTACGGTGGGTGGTCGGGGGCCGAGCGATGCGCGTTTCTCTCGTACGTACGCGCGTGTGTGCGAGGCGTTGGGCTCTAACTGAACCTGAGTGAGGCGTTGGGCTCTAACTGAACCCGAGCGATTGCACTGCAGGCTACGCATTACTAAACCCGAGCGATCGATCGATGCCTGTTAACTGAACCCGATCGAGCGATTCCTTCGGTACTGCTGCTAACTGAAGCCGATCGATGCTGCCTCTGGATGAACAGTGAGCGTTGCGGGGGTGGGGGGTTTGGATGAACAGTTCCCGGTGGGAGTGGATGAACGGGACCCCGTGGTGTTGCCTCTGGATGAACAGTACCCCGATCGAGTAAGTTGGGGCTCGATGAACAGGACCCCGTGGAGGGCAGGATGAACAGGACCACCCCATGGAGGGCAAGATGAATAGTAGACGGTGGAGGGCTGGATGAACAGTAGCCCGTGGAGGGGTGGTTGAACAGTAGCCCGTGGAGAGGGCTGGTTGAACAGTAGCCAGTGGAGTAGCGCGCGGTGGAGGCTGGATGAACAGGAGCCCGTGGATGAACAGTCGCAGGTGGAGGCTAGAGGGGGTCGACGGTGGATGAACAGTAGCCCGTGGAAGCTGGAGGGGGTCGACGGTGGAGATGAACAGTATCCCGTGGAGTCACGTTTTGCGGTACGCCACACCCCTACCGATCAACAGGACCCCCGTTTCGACCGTAGCGCTCGAACACAAGTCTGCTTCCGTTTTGCGGTACGCCACACCCCTCCCGATCAATAGGACCCCCGTTTCGACCGTAGGAGGTCCGTTTCCTCCGTTTTGCAGTACGCCAGGCCCCTCCCGATGAACAGGATCCCGTTTAGAACATGGCCGGACGAACACAAGGCCGTTTCCTCCGTTCTGCGGCACGCCAGGCCTCGTTTCCATCGGCTGTTCCATCCAAGCCCTCTCGATGAACACGACAACGCATTCTGTTCCGACCCAGCCGGTTGGCTGCACATGAACACGACGATGACGCTGTTTCTCCGTTCCGACCCAGCCATGTACACGAGCCCTGGTCGTACGTACGCGCGAGTAGGAGTTCGAGACCCCGCCCGTATGTACGTACGTGGTCGTATTTACTTTCTTGCACCCTGGACGATGTACGTACGTGTACATGCTACGTGTGTGCCTCTACTACGACAAATGCGCGCCTCTATATCCACCTGTATGTACGTACACGTTCGCGGCCAGAATGACAACGCTACGTACGCTTCGACCAGGTGGGTCCCGACTGTCAGGCACTTCCTTGCGTACAAAGACGTAGCTGGTGGGTCCCAGCAGTCAGGGGAAACATTTTTTTCGTGAAATACGGTGGCCCTTCCGGTGGGTCCCCGCTGTCAAGTGGAGGAATAATTATTTTGCACGTAATAAGGAGGCACTTCCTTGCTGCGGCCGTGGACCCAGCTGTCAGCCTCTCCACATACAGCTCACGTCCGATGGAAGCTGTTCCTTGACCATGTTGACCACGCCGCGCCGAGAGCACCAGGGCGGTGGACGACGGCGAGGCCTAGGAAGGGGACGACGAAGAGCCGGGGAAGACGCGGCAGTGGATGCCCACGCATTGAGGAGTATGAGGGTTCACTAGTTCGCTGTCATGTGAGGTTGCCGTCGCCGCAGAATAACAGGGGGTGTGGGTGAGTAGAGGGATGGCCAGGCCAGTGGTGGGAGTAGTAGCGGGCGGTGAGGCCTCCACCGCATCACAGCCGGCCACGGGATGTAGGAGCACGAGGCACGACCGGCGCTGGTTTGGGCAGCTGGAGCAAGAAGACCAGAGGTTGAAGAAGCACTACGACCGTTGGATGGAAATCGTGCAGTCAGTGGAGCTAGAATCGTGCATATTGACTAAGTTGACAAAGCCCTCCGTCCCCATCAACTTAGTAGGCCCACAAGTCAGCCTGCCACTATACTGGGTCCCAGCTAGCAGGGGGAGTATTCATTTTTTTGTGCGTAATAAGGAGGCACTTCCTTGCGTGCGAAGATATAGCTGGTGGGTCCAAGCTGTTAGCGGCGGTAACATTTTTTTCGTGAAATACAGAGGCCCTTTCGGTGGGTCCCAGATGTCAGGTGGAGGAATCATTTTTTGGCATGTAATAAGGAGGCATTTCCTTGCGTGCGTCCGTGGACCCAGTTGTCAGCCTCTCCACGTACAGTCCACTTCCGATGGATGCCGTTCATTGACCACATTGACCAGGCCGCGTCGAGAGCACCAGGGCGGTGGATGACGGCGAGGCCTAGGAAGGGAACGAAACGGAGGTAGGGAAGATTCGGCAGTTGTTTCCCACGCGGAGGGGAGTACGACTGTACGAGGGCTTACTGCTTTTTGTTAGTGAGTAGAGGGATGGCTAGGCCAGCAATGGGAGTACGGTGGGGCAGTGAGGCCTGCACGGTAGCACAGCCGGCCGCGGGGAGGAGGGAGCAGGCAGTCCCGCCGGCGCTTGTTTGAGCGGCTAGAGCAGGAAGAGCAGAGATTGAAGAAGCACGACGGCCGTTGGATGGAAATCCAACAATCACTGCTTGTGCGTCAACCTTTTTTTTAGGAAAGCCTCTAATCTGTGGAAAACAGCAAACAGCCCATCTGCCATTATTTCTAATAATTTACAGCCCATTTGCTAATTCTTAAGGTTTTTTTGGAGCCCATATTCTTTTTGTTAGCATTACAGCCCATATTGTGTATACGAAATTTTGCATATTTCGGTGCGGTCCGAACTGTTTTTAATCCCGAAATTTCGAGACACATTCAAACTGATTTTAAAAATAAATGTATATCATTATAAAATCCAACAAATTGTCCATGCATAAAAATCAATGCAATTTAAAATCTCGAATGAAAAAAATAAATTTGATACTAATTGCCGGTTTGATGTGTTTTAGAATTGTACAGCCCATTTCTCATTACTGATAGGCCATCTTCTTGGCCAGCCGAATGAAGCTCTCTTCGTCTTGAAATATTTGCAGCCCAACAGGCCTGACAAAGCGACTTACTTGGCAAATCACAAAAAAACTAGGTTGTGGCCGTGCACCCAGCTGTCAGCCTCTCCACGTACTGTACTCTTCCGATGGAAGTCGGTCGTTGACCACATTGACCATGCCGCGCCGAGAGCACCAAGGCAGTGGACGACAGCGAGGCCTAGGAAGGGGACGACGCGGCAGTGGATGCCCAGGCGGAGAGGAGAACGAGGGTTCACTGGCTCGACTGCGGTGTGAGGCTGTCATTGCCGGAGGATAACAAGGGGTGTGGGTGAGTGGAGGGATGGCCTGGCCAGCGGTGGGAGTAGTATGGGGGTGGTGAGGCCTCCGCGGCAGCACAGCCGGCCATGGGAGGCAGGAGCAGGCGGCACGACCGGCGCTGCTTTGGGCGGCTGGAGCAAGAAGACCAGAGGTTGAAGAAGCACTGTAGCCGTTGGATGGACATCGTACGGTCACTGGAGCGAGGATCGTTCATATTGACTAAGTTGACAAAGCCCTCTGTTCCCGTCAACATAGTAGGCCCACAAGTCAGCCACCCACTATGGTGGGTCCTAGCTAGCAGGGGGTATTCATTTTTTTGTGCGTCATAAGGAGGAACTTCCTTGCGTGCAAAGATATAGCTAGTGGGTCCGACCTGTCAACGGGGGGAACGTTTTTGCCGCGAAATACAGAAGCCCTTCCCGTGGTTCCTAGTTGTCAGGTGGGGGAATCATTATTTTGCACGTAATAAGGAGGCATTTCCTTGCGTGCGGCCGTGGACCCAGCTGTCAACCTCTCCACATACAGTCCACTTCCGATGGATGTCATTCATTGACCACGTTGACCAGGCCGCGCTGAGATCACGAGGGCGGTGGACGATGGCGAGGCCTAGGAAGGGAACGAGACGGAGGCAGGGAAGATTCGGCAGTTGTTTCGCACGCGGAGTGGAGTACGACTGTACGAGGTTTTACTGGTTCATCTGTCGTCGCCGGAGAATAACAGCAGGTGTGGGTGAGTAGAGGGATGGCTAGGCCAGCGATGGGAGTACGGTGGGGCGGTGAGGCTTGCGTTGCAGCATAGCCGGCCGTGGGAGGAGGGAGCAGGCAGTTCTGCCGGCGCTTGTTTGAGCGGCTGGAACAGGAAAAGCAGAGATTGAAGAAGGACGACAGCCGTTGGATGGACATCCAACAGTCACTGCTCTCGTGTGCATTATTGCTAATAATCTAAACCCCATTTGCTAATTCTTAAGAATTTTTTTGGAGCCCATCTTCTTTTTGTTAGCATTACACCCCATATTGTGGCCACGGTTATAAATATACGATTTTTGCATATTTCGGTGCGGTCAACTGTTTTTAATCCCGAAATATCGATTCACATTCAAACTATTTTGAAAAATAGTTTATATAAATATAAAATCCAAATAATTGTCCACGCATAAAAATCTATGGAATTTAAAATCTTGTAATGAAAAAAAATTGAAACTAATTCCCGGTTTGATGTGTTTTAAAAATGTACAGCCCATTTCTGGGCAAACCGAATGAAACTCTCCTCGTCTTGAAAGATTTGCAGCCCAGCAGGGCTGATAAAGCAAGTAGGCCTTGTATGGGTATTTCTTTAAAAAAATAGAATTGGGCTAGCCATTTTCAGCAAGAAAAAAACACAACTGGGCTCATGATGTGGTAAACATAAATAAAACCCTGGCTAGACGGGTCACAGCCCCCGCATAGCCCCGTTGTTACCCTGATCCGTGGCTAAATCTAGTATAAATAACAACTGCTTGTTCCTCAAAAAAAACCGCGCGACCTGCTGGGTCCCTGGTGTCAGCCGCTCGTAGTGTACTTCTCTCGTTTATTGACTACATTGACAATGGCGTGAGCCCCAGATGTCCAACCATTAGGAGGAACCATATTTTTGGGCTTGTAATATAGAGGCACTTGCTTGCGTACTGCCATGACGCTGGTGGGTCCCTACTATCATCCTCTCCACGTACAGTCATCTCCTTGTTCCTCTCAGTTGTTGACGCCATTGACAACGCAAGAGGGCGGCACACCGCGCACGGCGAGCGAACCAAGGCCGCAAGGTGGAGGACAACGGCGAGGCCTCGGACGGAACGAACAAGAGCTGTGGAAGATGCGCCAGTCCAGTCGCAGGCGGAGGGGAGTACGAGGGTTGACTAGTTCGGGTGCGGGTTCGTGTTGGGGCTGACATCGCCGGAGAATAACAAGATGTCTGGGGGAATAGAGGGAGGTACTAGCCAACGTTGGAGGGTATGTACGGTAGGGCGGCGGAGGCGCAGCCAGCCATGGGAGGCGGGAGCAGGCGTAGCCGACGGGGTGGTTTGGTTTGGGTGGCTAGAGGAAGAAGAAGACAAGAGATAAAAGATACACGACAGATGTTGGATGTCAATCCAACGGCTGGTAGGCAGAATCGGTTGTTGACTGGCTAGTAAGTCGACACCACCTTGGATAGTCTATTTCCTCGCGGGTCCCAAATGTCAGAATCCAAATCTGTCACGGTCTTGCAGCCCTTCCTATGAAAATTTACAGCCCATTTGATGTGCTAGTTGGAAATAAGTTTGTGGGTGCTGGTGGGGGCTAATCACTTGGCTTCTATAATGCACAGTGAGCTCAAGCAACCGGCGAGAGTGATGTTACTTCCCTTGGTTGGGATTTGTTAGTTTTTACAATATTTCACTCTAAATTAAACGACTGGCCAGCCATTTGCCTTGCTTCAAAGAAAATATGAAAGTCACAGTCGAGTTGAAAAGGGCAAGAACATCTAACTCCAGCTTACAAACTATACAAAAGCATGAGGGTTAATTGTTCATCAGGTTTACAAAAAAACCCAGGTTCAAAAGGGCAACAACATCTAACTCCAGCACTGTTTTTGGCAGTCACAGTCAAATGGATCGGTCAGGTCCATAGAATGAACATCCTGGGTCATAAAATTTACTGGATTATGACCACAATATGCTGTAAATAGAAGCCCGACACATTCAGAAGCTCTTTTGCCCACCTGACCTCCTTGTTTTGCTCTTCCACATACCCATCCGTCAAAACCATGCGGCTGATAAACTTAAGCCTGATGGACAATAGTAACCTCGCATTCAGCAGGAAGAATGTGACATATCTAGTGTTTGCACGGTTGGCTACATATCGTTCTAGCGTTATTGTCTTTAATCGAATCTCATGAGAAGTGAGAAAATCCCGATGCTTACGAACCGATTGGTTATAACTTTCTTACCCCGTCCTGTTGCCTAAATAGACATGAAGATTGAAAACAGTTAAGGTCTAAAAAAAGGAGTGTCGAAAGAGCAACAGCTAAACGGTTAATTCTAGTACACTATATGCGGGCTTCCAATGTGCGTGAAATTATCACCTTTATATACAATTTCTCCAGACATGGAAAGCATTGCATGAAGCCAATAATCTTGTTCAGATCAAAACTATTCATTTGGATATATAAGATCTTGACAGAATCCAGCACCATTGATAGGCCATCCACGGAGAAACTCTTCACTGAGCATAGAACATAATATTAGTACAAAATGTGTACTCCAAGATGAAAGATAACTTATGCGCAGAAATTTAAAATGCATTTTATGGTTACAAGTGTAGATGATAATGTAAAGTACCTGAAGAACTGTGGAGCCAAACACCATATTGAAATTAGCACAGAGATCATGTATTACACCCAAGGTCTCCAGGTTAGACATAGAGAGGACGGTTATTTGCAATGGTGAATAACTAGAATCAATGATCAACCTTTGTAGATAAGGGGCATCTTGGATGATGAGCTGCCTTCCGTCAAAACAAATTCCAATTCTTACAAGGTTAGGCGACTTTATTTGGAGACAACCGATTCTAACTGTGAAAACAAGCACCAAGCACTCCAGGGCAGGGCCACTAGGATGATGCTGTGCAATGAGGCCTCCGATATATGAACCCGCACAAGTGAAAGTTTCTTCAGAAATGGGAGTCGAAGGTTTAGTACCAGATTGTCTGGTAGGTCGCACAGTGCAAAGGTGGCGGTGTGGAGAGAGGAGGAAAACCGCGAGATGGACATCGGTGCTGAGGGCACAGGTAGATGGCGTTCGGTATCTGGTAGGTGATTTCCAGGGGAATAGTAGAACTCAAGTAGCTGTAGTTCTGTGAATTCAGGGCATTTCAGCCAAGCGTCCACCATACTGGGCATGGTATGCTTGCTCAGGTAGCATGACGGGATGCAGAGGCTTTGAACCAATGCCTGGTGGGAGGAGATGATGCCTCTGGGGATTTCAAAATCATTGAAGAGACATAGCTGACGACAGATGAGATTAAGGGGCACAGCGCGCCATAGATGGTGCCACCGAATTGACAGGACTTGGGTGCGGCAGAAATCCTTGGTGGGGAGAAGCGAGATGATCACACCAAGGACGGCGTCCGGGAGATCGCTGATGCGGTCCACCCGAGATTCTACAGGTTCCTGGGATCCGGTGTGGGCGGGGTCGCCGCTTCTCCCCACGCTGCCGGGTGCGGGTTCTACAACAGGCGTCGCCGTTGGCGAGAGCCTCATCTTCTTGGTGCTGGGGTCAGCCGACTCCATCACTACTAGAAAAAGGCCTACTAGTGGCGCACCTGTTTTGCCTACTAATGGCGCAGTACAGGTGCGCCACTAGCACCACGCCATTAGAATTTTTTACTAATGGCGCACCAGGCAGTGCGCCATTAGTATAGCCCATGGTGCGCCATTACTATCTGACTTAGTAATGGCGCACCACATAGAAGTGCCCCATTAGTAACAATTTTTTTTCAAATATTTTTTCAGAAAAAAAAATTTCAAAATTTTTTTGAATTTTTTTTCATTTTTTTCTTAATCTCGGGTCAATATGCTTAATCTCAAGTCAAATCGCACTAAGTGGTCAAACTTCCTGGAAGGTCACCCATCCTCACACTACTCAAGCCCGAGCACGCTTAACTTCACAGCTCTATCCAACCCCAGCACCACCTCACTTAACACGCACTTGTTGATATATCTACCATATCAATCCTATTAAACCTCGTTGATGTCTAGGACTTTGTTCATGTTCATGAGTATGATGAAATTTTGAAAATTATTTCAAACTTCCCGGTCATATTATGTATCATTTTTTTGAAAAAAGTTTCCAAAAAAATCAACACCAATTTTTACTGTTACCAGTGGCGCACCTAGCAAACGGTGCGCCACAAGTAAGTTTGAAATTTTTTGAATTTTTTTGCCTCTAGATCTTGAAAGCCCCGTAACTATTTTTCTGTTAGGTTTCTGAGGATTTTGAAAAAAAATTGCCTCTAGATCTTGAAAGCCCCGTAACGGTTCGGATGTAACTTTTCGAGTAGATGATTTTTCATATAAAAAACTTTTTAATCCGAGTTCGTATGCAAAAGTTATGCCCATTTTACAAATTCCAGAGAGATTTTGCAAATAAAGTCGAAATTTATATTTGTAAATTTTCCCAACAACTAGACCACATATCACATGGGAAACTTATTTTCTTTTATTTTTTTGACATTTCCATCATTTTCTTTTAAAATTGAAAAGGCGGTCCACGGGGGGGGGGGGTGCATTCGTTGGAATTTTTGGGTCAAGTTAGTAATAAAAAATAAAAAATTGAAAAAAATTACTAGTGGCACACCATGGATGTGGTGCGCCATTACTAGTTTAACTAGTAATGGCACACTATCCCCTGGTGCGCCATTACTAGTTTTGAAAAAAAAATTGAAAAATTACTAGTGGCGCACCGTGGATGTGGTGTGCCATTACTAGTTTAACTAGTAATGGCGCACTATCCCCTGGTGCGCCATTACTAGTTTTGAAAAAAAAATAAAAAAAATATTGTTACTAGTGGCGCACCATGGATGTGGTGCGCCATTAGTATTTGGACACTAATGGCGCACCAACACATGGTGCGCCATTAGTATATAGTAGTGGCGCACCACATGTTTGGTGCGCCATTAGTGTCCATATCATCTATAACCCTTTTCCTAGTAGTGCATTTTTCTCGAGGGCGTCGCGTCGCGCTCAAGGATTTGAGCAGAGTAACGAATGACGAGCCTAGTTGTAGTGCGAGTGAAGAAGAAGGGGAGCTAGGGTTTTTCTGTAGTAGTGAGGAAGAAGGGGAGCTGTGGTTTTCTGTAGGGGTGAGGTGAGGAATTTGGGGGTCCAAGTGGAGCGAGCTGACGTGAGGTGGGTGGAGGTGAGGAGGAAGAAGAACACCCAGGTTTTTTTGGGGGGCAGTGTGCTGGGTGTGGGTAGCGCCTCTCATTCAGTAAATATATGGACTTTTGAATTGATTTTACTATTTACTTGGGTCGATGGGCTGTTTTGTCTTGGGCCTAGAGAAACAATTACTACTAGTACAGTGGAGACACTCTACAGCTACCCAGAAAAACAATTACTACTAGTATAGTGGATAGAATACCGCTTCTGGCTCCTCCTAGGTCATTGAAATGTCTCCCTCTACTGAATGCTGTTATACTTTTGTTCACCGACATGCGGGCCATGCAGCGCGCGGGCCCAAATGCCATCCACCAAATTAGAAGGCATTATGCAGGCGGAGAGTCACCCCGGTCGTAGCGCGGCAATAACAAGTCGTCGTATCACAAAACCCCACCTCCCTGCAGTCTAAGTTTGACAGACGAAGCAACCATCATTTCACTCTTCGCTGAATCCCCTTCTCCCTCACCGTGTTCAAGAAAGGCAACACTCGCATGTGCCACTGTTCTTCTCTCCCAACGAAGGGAAGGTAAGCGGATCCGTGATGTTGGTATATTTTCGTTCAGAGGAAAAAAATTGCAAAGCAGTAACCGATCCTCACTCTCTTTTTTGTTTCATTGTCATTGCGATTGTGTTTTCCTTTCAGTGGTCTCCTAGTATTCATCAGTTTCATGATGGACCAAGGAGAACCAGGCAAAGATCTGCCGATATTGGAGCAGACGCGGGAGGCTGATCCCCACGAGACAGAGAGCTCCAAGAAGATGGTGGCAGCCACCGAGCCGACCACAGATACGCTCACGGCCACTACTGAGATGGTCAACTCCCCGTTTGAGGTTACAGCCCCCGTGGCACAGCAGGAGCAGTTTTCCCCCTTCGAGGATGTGTCCCCCCCGCTGAGCTGCCCAAGGTGATTTTCTTCTTTGCCGATCTAGATTGTGGTTTTTTATCTAAGTATGTGGTGATAAATAATGCAAATTTTTATTAGCTTCGATGCCATGCTATACATAGTGGTTTAAATAACTTATGTTTCTTATGCTGGAAAGTAATTCAGAATTTTTTTATGTTTCAATTAGAGCCCTGATGCAGACAAGGATTGTGTGGTTGTACATGTCACTCGCTATGAGGCGGATGACCTGAATATACGCACTGGGAAAACAGAGTTTTTTGGCTGTTGGATCCTGGAAGCCATTTGCGCTTATACCAATGAAGAGTTGTATTCCAGCCTCACTATTGTCAGGCGTGTTGTCCAGGGTGTATTGAAGCACAAGAAGTTCAAAGCTACTCCTTCGTTTGTGAGACATACTGTTCTTGTCAAGCTTACGTAGGAAGATGATGTGGCATGCCTCCACAAACAAGTTTATGAGTGGAAAGGCCACAAGGTTTTCTTCATGAAGGTTCACAGGATTGAGCTACTGCCGGACGTCCTAGATGATGTTCATGGCAAGGTCCATCTTGTGTCCAGCCTAAATTAGATCGAGGCATGAAATACTTGCCCCAGCTAGTGTTTATTAGTAGTTTGGATTCTGTCTAATTATCCAAACCTTGCATGTTAGCGAGCCCTCTGGGGCTAGTACTCTGTTTGAATCCGTCTATGGGAACTGCTACTACTTTTGTGTGCCCGTGAATCATCGTAATTGTTGCCGAAACAGATGCGTCCTCACTAGTTTTATCATACGAGCAGTGTGTGTTTTGATGAAATAGAGTACTCGTTCGAGAACTGTGCGCCGACGTATACATAAGTACTTGTAAATACTATTGGTGCTACCCTACTTGTAAGCAGTTGTGCAAAACACGGCACATTGGCTCAGCTCGCTTCAACACTAGGCTATCGACCAACTAACAATCAACAATCTGCTGTCTGACATATAAGCAACTATGTATCTTGTTATAGTGGTTCATGCAGTTAACTGAGGCCACAATGTAAATTCCAAATGTTCACACGCTAGTCCAGCATTCATGTGGAACACTCACATTAAACTTGGCTTCATAAAAAACTTGAAAAGCATAAGTTGAGCAATTTTATACATATCAATGATTCATAGAACATAACAAACATATACTAGTTAATAGCAAAAGACAAAGTTGTGAGAAGGTTTACAAATCAGGAAAAAACAAGCAAGGCTTCTCAGAGCAAAGGGCCTCCTGGCTGGCTTAAATTTCTTGGAGTTCACTCTGGTTTTTTTTGTTGCCACCATCCAGGGTTAGGTTCTCTCATTCGAGAATAACCAATTATAATTGTGTTCTTAGCTGGAATGCTGAACTGAACCATGCAATGTACTGACCAGCTGAAAGTCTTGTGCATTCCACTAAATTTAAGCGCCGCTATTTGCAGAAATAAGCAGACCACAATGCCTCTTGTCCGCGCACCTGTCCCAAAAACCTCCATGCAGCCGTGCCAGCTTGTCCTCGGTCCATGGATGAACTGGAGGAAAGTGCATTCCGGAGTAGGATGCAGATGTTGTCGCTCGTCCCTGCACTGCAATCAGGATGTAAGATGTATGAATCAGCTTCTTTTAGACTGCGTTGGCCATTCGACCTAATAACTACCAATGTAGGAATACGTGGAATACGGGTGGTTAGACGACAGCAATGAGGGATATCCATCTCATTTTGCGCAGTTCTACTAAAACTGAGGTGTGTGCTTTTGATTGCGCGGATAGAAACGATACGGAGACAGACATCCCGAAACGATATGGAGACAGACATCCCTGTTTGCGCAAATATGAAATACAATTATTTAAACAGTGACAAATATTTGCAGTGGCGTATGATTAACAGCAACATCTATTGTGTTATAATATGCACTAGATTGACAGTATGAAAGTGTCCTTAAGTAAGTAGCATCACATCACATCAACACTGCCACTAGATTTACATGCAGAATAATAGCATTAGTATTACTGTCATGAGAGTAGCACATGGTCAGTAAATGTGCAATCAAATTTGTGCAGTTCCACTGGGATGAAGCAATGTTAGCGGTGTGAGATTTAAGCGTAACTGCAAAAACACAATTCATGGGAAATAAAGCAAGACGGAAGCACTTCATAAAATGGTGGTGGCATCGCTTCAATTTATCGACGGCACTAGACCATTACTTATAGTGACATTAGGTGGCATTGCTTAATGCTTCATGTGATTTTACATTAACAATAGCGATATGGGCGAAGGGACAGCAGAGGCATAAAATGGTGAGGCAAATGTGGTTGCCGAGAGCGGCAAACACTCAGGCAGCATGTCTGCATTTGTCCCATTTTTTATCTCCTCGGCGACATTTTCCTATGTGAGCACAGGAAATCTAGACCTGCTCATTCTCATTTGCGTTGTCCCCCAACACCCGTCACTTTCTTTCCTTTTACAACCAAGAGATAGGTCCACTTCCCCCCACCCTTCGCCATCCACCACGCTTTCTTTGTCTTTTCAACCAAGAGACCGGTTGGGTAGCCAGTACCTACTACTTTCCCCCGTTTCCTCTTAGAACAAAGTCCTAGATTCAATGCTACAGCTTTCCCACTTTCTTCCCTATTTGAACCAACTCGTAGAGTCGACTGTATGAACTTGCTTTACTTGTAATAATAGTAAAAGTCTAGGTGGCTTTGGAACAGCGGACGGAAGTAGAAAAAGATCCACACGAAGCGAAGTGGGGAGCTGGGGCAGTAGAGCAAGGCAGGTTTCAAAGGAATATATACATAAGGGTCGTCGGCATGTGGCAAAGACGGCGTCGGGAGGCCGCATCTTGGCGACAATACTGCAGGGAGGAAGAAGGGGTCGGAGGCCCTCCGGAGCCGGCGCTCTCTCGGAGAGAACGGCACGGCCGCCGATCGGGATGCGCGGGCAGCCGTTGGTCTCCTCCCTCGCCGCCGACGACAGCGTGAACGATGCACCTACACCCCTGCCCCGGTCGAGGTTGTCCGGCAGGATTTGTGACTAGCCGTGAGCTGAGAGAGTGTGTGGCCACCTATGTCTTGCTTAGATCTAGAGAGCATGACAGAGTGAACGAGAGGAACCCTAGTAAAGCAAGCGCTAAGGCTCCTGCTTATATATGTAGTGGAGTGATTTTGTTGTACCAGCTTCAAAAAAATGCGCTCCTACGTGTACCCGCGAGTGGTGTGAGAGAACTAGTGCGTGCATGCACCGCTTCTCCTCGTGAGAGTACAATATACTATGCCCAAAGAACGTTCGCCACAAGAGTAATAGTATAAGTGTGTGACGTGTGAGCTAAAATAAAATGTGCGCACCGTCTTTTTTAATAGAAGTTCTGAGGGTAGGGTGTGAAGAGCACATATGTGTGGGACGTCTACCTGCAGATAGACGGTGGGTGCGAGAGGACTCGGGAGGGTGCGTGTGCATGAGAGAGAGGGGGGCACGTATCAATGCAATGCATGTGTCCGTAAATCATTATCCGACAAACGTTCGCCACAAGCCTTTTCCTGACGAACGCTGTAAGAACCGTTAGATCGGCATCCGATAGTGTCAGTTTTGCCATGTCATTTAACAGAACAGCCACTCCTCCTACACACAAATCTTCCACGTGAGTGTTAGCAACTGCCGTATGCTCCCTCCGTTCCAAAATGTAGTGCATATAGCTTTATTGAAAATTCGAACCTCGCAAACTTTTACCGAGTTTTCGTGTACCAAATTGCACATGTAGAATACCCTGTATATATCATTTCATTTATCTTCGAGAGGTAACTATAAAGATGGGGGAGGAGTCTACAAAGAAAGACCATCATATCACCTGCAGCAATTTCAACCATCCTTTGGTGTGGAGGAATATCATAGGAACTCTATATGATATGATTTTTATAGGATTTCTTCCTTTAGAGCCAATTGGTTCATAGGAATAGATTCATATACTCCACATTTAAAAGGAAATAAACATGATATCATTTCTATAGCTTTAGAGCCACTTGGTTCATATGAATGGATTCCTATACTCCCATAATTTCAAAGGAAAATAAACATTAGCATATATTCAATAGAAAAGTTCCTATGATATGAACCAAATTACATCTCTTTTCTAATACCTCCTCATAGAAATTGAGATACATGTCATCTCTAGATTCAATAGAAAAGTTCCTATGATGTCAACCAAATGACATCTCTTTTCCAATCCCTACTCATAGGAATTGAGATACTCCATGTCATCTCTTTCCCTACAACTTCCATGTATACATCTTATATTCCTAAATAGCTAGTACAACCCGCTAGTAGCTTTTTTCCAAGACATGCAACTTTGGCACAAGAACTATATAGTTTGCGAATAACTTGAAAGATGGTCGCTGGAATAAGCTAATTCGACAATGCAGAGATGGCAAATCCGAGCAGTACTGGCCGTAGGATATCATCAACATTCCACCAGATCTGCCACATGTACAATTTAGAAGACTCCATGGTTGAACTTAAGCATAATCACTAGTAGAAAAGAGGCCTTTGGTTCAGGTCGGGTCAGCCCATTAGTCCCGGTTCAGTCCAGAACCGAGACCAATGGGGGCACTGGTCCCGGTTCGTGAGGCCAAGGGCCTGCCGGGCCTCGTGGAGGCAGTGGTCCCGGTTCGTCTGGCCCCTTTGGTCCCAGTTGGTGGGACGAACCGGGACCAATGGGCCTCACTCCTGGCCCACCACCATTGGTCCCGGTTTGTGGCTTGAACCGGGACCACAGGCTGCCCTTTAGTCCAGGTTCATGCCACGAACCGGGACCAATGAGGTGCCTATATATACCCCTCACCCGCGGGTAGATCACTCCAGTGCTCTGTTTTTCTCTAGCCGGCGAGGGGAGGGCTTTGTGGTGCTCTAGCTCACCTCCTATGCACATGAGGTGTTCGATGAAATGCCCGAGCCACACTAGTTCAGCTTTCTCCTCTCGAAGCTCGACCTCAAAGCTCCATTTTCCTCGAGATTTGTCTAGGTTTAGCGGCCCGTCACGTTCTATTCCCGTCTTCACCGCCGTCGATCGCCCGCGCCGATCTCGTCGCCGACACCACTGTGGTGAGCCTCTTGTTCTTATCTTCTTTCTGAAAGAAAAAAAATTCTTACTTTAGATAGATACTTGTCTAATTTCTTACTATTTTATTGCTTGTTATTATATAGTGCGATGGTTTTGGTATCCGCCCCCGTCGGCCCTCGTCCTGTCTATGATTCGGATGTGGTATATATTATCTTTATAACTATTGGTTCATTTATTGTTTATGAAAATTATGCCGACCAACGTGACATAGATTTTATTTATCTAGGAGGTATGTGAACCAGGAATTCCAACCGACCTTATTGTCGAGAGGTTAAATTTAGTTGAAGAAGAAAACAATTTCTTGAAGGAAAAAATAAAAAATTTGAGGAGAAGATGATATTGGAGTTGCATGTTGCGGATGTCGTCGATGATCACAAGATCAAGATGGATGCAAGGCTTGGTATCATTATGCCGTTGGATCAATTGTTACCTTGGTTGCGACTATGATCGCATTTGTTTTCGCATTGAAATGTTTTACATAGTTTCAATGTATGGTTTAATTAATTAGATGCTCTTGAGAGCTATATGTTGTTAGATGAGTACTATGTATGTACTTTGGTTTTAATGTGATGTTGAACTTCTATTAATTTGGTCACTTAATTATCTATTCATGATGTTTTGTAATGGTTTTTGACACACTTAATTATATATAATGCACGCAGATGATCCGGCAATGGATGTACGGTGACAGACACACCTCCGAGTACATTAAGGGTGTGCATGATTTTCTCGAAGTGGCTGAGGCAAACAAGCAGAATGGTTTTATGTGTTGTCCATGCCCTAAATGTGTGAATACGAAGTCTTACTCTTACCGGAAAATCCTTCACACCCACCTGCTTTACAAGGGTTTCATGCCACACTATAATGTTTGGACGAGGCACGGAGAAATAGGGGTTATGATGGAAGACGGCGAAGAAGAAGAGGACGATGACAAGTATGTACCCCCTGAATACGGTGATGCTGCAACGGGGGAAGCTGCTGAAGATCAAGAGGAACCAGACGATGTGCCCAATGATGCTGCGACGGGGGAAGCTGCTGAAGATTAAGAGGAACCAGTGCCCGATGATGATGATCTCCGCCGGGTCATTGTCGATGAAAGGACGCGATGCGAAAGTGAAAAGGAGAAGCTGAAGTTCGATCGCATGTTAGACGATCACAAAAAAGGGTTGCACTCCAATTGCGAAGTTGGCAACACAAAGCTCGGTACCGTACTGGAATTGCTGCAGTGGAACGCAGAGAATGCTCTGCCTGACAAAGGATTTGAGAAGCTATTGAAAATATTGAAGAAGAAGCTTCCAAAGGATAACGAATTGCCCGACAGTACATACGCAGCAAAGAAGGTCGTATGCCCTCTAGGATTGGAGGTGCAAAAGATACATGCATGCCCTAATGACTGCATCCTCTACCGCGGTGCGTACAAGGAACTGAACGCATGCCCGGTATGCGGTGCATTGCGGTATAAGATCAGACGAGATGACCCTGGTGATGTTGATGGCGAGCCCCCCAGGAAGCGGGTTCCTGCGAAGGTGATGTGGTATGCTCGTATAATACCATGGTTGAAACGTCTGTTCAGAAACGAAGAGCATGCCAAGTTGATGCGATGGCACAGTGAGGACCGTAAGAAAGACAGGAAGTTGAGAGCACCCGTTGACGGGTCGCAGTGGAGAAAAATCGAGAGAAAGTACTGGGCTGAGTTTGCAGCTGACCCAAGGAACGTATGGTTTGGTTTAAGCGCGGATGGCATTAATCCTTTCGGGGAGCAGAGCAGCAATCATAGCACCTGGCCCGTGACTCTATGTATGTATAACCTTCCTCCTTGGATGTGCATGAAGCGGAAGTACATTATGATGCCAGTTCTTATCCAAGGCCCTAAGCAACCCGGCAACGACATTGATGTGTACCTAAGGCCATTAGTTGAAGAACTTTTACAGCTGTGGAATGGAAACGGTGTACGTACGTGGGATGAGCACAAACAGGAGGAATTTAACCTGCACGCATTGCTGTTTGTAACCATCAACGATTGGCCCGCTCTCAGTAACCTTTCAGGACAGACAAACAAGGGATACCACACAGGAACGCACTATTTAGATGACACTGATAGTATATACCTGGACAAATGCAGGAAGAATGTGTACCTGGGCCATCGTCGATTTCTTCCAACCAACCATCAATGTCGAAAGAAAGGCAAGCATTTCAAAGGCGAGGCGGATCACCGGAAGAAGCCCGCCATGCGTACCGGTGATCACATACTTGCTATGGTCAATGATTTACACGTAATCTTTGGAAAGGGTCCCGGCGGACTAGGTGTTTCGAATGACGCTGAGGGACACGCACCCATGTGGAAGACGAAATCTATATTTTGGGACCTACCCTACTTGAAAGACCTAGAGGTCCGCTCTTCAATCGATGCGATGCACGTGACGAAGAACCTTTGCGTGAACCTGCTAGGCTTCTTGGGCGTGTATGGGAAGACAAAAGATACACCTGAGGCACGGGAGGACCTGCAACGTTTGCATGAAAAAGACGGCATGCCTCCGAAGCAGTATGAAGGTCCTGCCAGCTACGCTCTTACGAAAGAAGAGAAAGAAATCTTCTTTGAATGCCTGCTCAGTATGAAGGTCCCGACTGGCTTCTCGTCAAATATAAAGGGAATAATAAATATGCCAGCGAAAAAGTTCCAGAACCTAAAGTCTCATGACTGCCACGTGATTATGACGCAACTTCTTCCGGTTGCATTGAGGGGGCATCTACCGGAAAACGTCCGATTAGCCATTGTGAAGCTATGTGCATTCCTCAATGCAATCTCTCAGAAGGTGATCGATCCAGAAATCATACCAAGGATAAGGAGTGATGTGGCGCAATGTCTTGTTAGTGTCGAGCTGGTGTTCCCACCATCCTTGTTCAATATCATGACACACGTCCTAGTTCATCTAGTCGACGAGATTGTCATTCTGGGGCCCGTATTTCTACACAATATGTTCCCCTTTGAGAGGTTCATGGGAGTCCTAAAGAAATATGTCCGTAACCACGCTAGGCCAGAAGGAAGCATCTCCATGGGCCATCAAACAGAGGATGTCATTGGGTTTTGTGTTGACTTCATTCCTGGCCTTAAGAAGATAGGTCTCCCTAAATCGCGGTATGAGGGGAGACTGACTGGAAAAGGCACGCTAGGAGCGGACTCAATAATATGCAGGGACGGGCATTATTGGTCTCAAGAACACTACATAGTTCTACAGAACTCTACCTTGGTGACCCCGTATGTCGATGAGCACAAGAACAGTCTACGCTCCAAACACCCGGAGCAGTGCGACGACTGGATTACATGTGAACACATCAGGACTTTCAGCAGTTGGTTGGAAACACGTCTCAGAGGTGACAACACTGTATGTGATGAGCTGTACTCGTTGTCCAGGGGACCATCTTTGACTATATTGACTTACAAAGGATACGAGATAAATGGGAATACATTTTACACGATCGCCCAAGATCAAAAGAGCACCAACCAAAACAGCGGTGTCCACTTTGATGCAGCAACCGAGAGGGGAAAGGACACATATTATGGTTAGATAGTGGACATATGGGAACTTGACTACGGACATGATTTTAAGGTCCCTTTGTTTAAGTGAAAATGGGTCAATCTGTCAGGAGGCGGGGTACAGGTAGACCCACAGTACGGAATGACAACAGTGGATCTGAAAAATCTTGGGTACACTGACGAACCATTCGTCCTAGCCAATGATGTGGCACAGGTTATCTATGTGAAGGACGTGTCTACCAAACCGAGAAAAAGAAAAGATAAGGAAGCGAATACATCATACGATCAGCCAAAGCGCCACATAGTTCTTTCAGGAAAAAGGGACATCGTGGGAGTGGAGGGCAAGACAGACATGTCTGAAGATTATGAAAAGTTTCATGAAATTCCTCCCTTCAAAGTCAAGGCTGACCCAAGCATCCTGATAAACGATGAAGATTATCCATGGTTACGGCACAATAAGCAAATGACACAAGCGAAGAAAAAGTGAGGACTTTCTCCCGCAACTATTATGATGATACCATGCCAACTTTGTAACAGACGAGTATGATACCATTGTCCGTTTTGTACACGAAGTGCATCCAGTTTTTGCCGTAACCCTCTCAACTTTCTTGCACATGCTATGTGGATGAAATGATGATACCATGCCAACTTTCAACCTTTTCAGAGTTCATTTGAAATGCTTTTCAATTTCAGGGTCTTATAGCTCAAAATAATCAATAAATGCATGAAAAATAAGAAATGAAGTCAGAAAGGGTTGAAAATTGATGATGTGGCTTTGAATGGTCCATTTTGAACACACAAAAAGTCAGGAGTTCAAATAAGTTTTAAAATATAAAATCCCTTTGTAACAGATGAGTTTCTGTATGAAATCCTGATACTTCGAAAGAGACTGTCCGTTTTGTACACGAAGTGCATCCAGTTTTTGCCGTGACCCTCTCAACTTTCTTGCACATGCTATGTGGATGAAATGATGATACCATGCGAACTTTCAACCTTTTCAGAGTTCATTTGAAATGCTTTTCAATTTTAGGGTCTTATAGCTCAAAATAATCAGTAAATGCATGAAAAATGGTGCATGAAAAATAATAAATAAAATAAATAAGTAATTAGAAACAAAATAATATAAACTTTAATAAAATATGTAAGTAGAAACAAAATAAAATAAACTTTAATAACATAAATAAAATTTGTGAAACTAATACTATCAAAGTATTTCTGTTCAAAACATTATAAGCAACCTCTAGTATTATTGAAACTAAAATTATAAAATTGATGCAACTAAAATTATCGAAGTATTTTCAGTTCAAAATCATTGAAAGCAAAAAGAATTTTCATAAAGAACTTTTTTTGTTAGAAACTTTAATAGCAAAAAGAATTATCATAAAGTAAATAAATAAGTAATTAGAAACAAAATAAAATAAAATAAATAAGTTTTTTGTTGTAAGCAGAAACAAAACAAAATAAATAAAGCAAAAAAGAAAAAAAAAACAGGCAAAAAATTAAAAATATGCCACCTACGGGGCCACCACGGCCTGAATACGACTAGAAACCCATCGATGGGCCAGGATTCAGGCCCGCAGAAGGCCCAGTAGGCCCATCAGGCATAGCAGTGACAATTAGGCCCGTAAGCCTGCAATGGGAGGACCTCGAGAGGGGAGCGGCAGTGGGGCTTATAAACCACTGCGCGCCCTTCTCAACTAGCGAGGGTGGGACTAAACTTTCGGCGCGGGCGCAGCAGCACAAGGCCTTTGGTCCCGATTGGTGGCACCAACCGGTACTAAAGGGGTGCATTGGTACCGGTTGGTGCCACCAACCGGGACAAATGCCGCCCCTTTAGTCCCGGTTGGTGCCACCAACCGGGACCAAAGGCCGCCGCTTCCCGCCCTTTGGGCTGCTGAAAAGAGACCATTGGTCCCGGTTGGTGGCACCATCCTGGACTAAAAGGGGCATTGGTCTCGGTTGCTGCCATGAACCGGTACCATGCTCTCCGTATATAAGCAGGACTTGTAATTTTTTCAGTTTCATCGAACATTTGCCCCCCGACGACGCCGAACTCATCGACGCTGCCAGGCTGCCCGTGCTCGCCGTCGCCGATGCCGCCAGGTTGCCCGTGCTCGCCGTCGCCGCCCCGCCGCCCGCTCCTCGTCACCGCCCACTCCTCGTCGCCGTCGCCCCGCGCCGTTGCCCTGCCCCGACGCGCCGCCCCGGCCCGTGTCCCTGCCCCGATGCGCCGCCCCGGCCCGCGCGCCCCTGGCCCGACGCGCCGCCCCGGTCCGAGCCCCTGCCCCGACGCCGCCCCACGTCCCCGGCCTGCCCCGACCACACGCCGCCGCCACGTTCGGTCTGGCCGCCGGCCTTCCTCTCTGTTTTTTTCATATATATGATATTTTTCTTCAGATTCTTTGTTCTTATATATGATGATTTGTTTTTTTTTGCATTTTTATAAAAATGTATATATGTATGTATGTTCTCTGTGCATATAAAAGTTAGATTTTTAGTACATTTGGGTGCATTTTAGGTTAGTTTCTTTTTTAGAAAAGTTTTATATATTTAGGAAAAGAAGGAAGAGAAGGAAGAAGGAAGAAGAAGAAAAAGTTTTATATATGCAAAAGTTACATTTTTAGAAAAGTATTATATATCAAGCTAGGAAGATAATGAAGAAGAAGAAAAAGAAGGTGAGGAAAAAGGAAAATAAGAAGATGAAAAAAGAAGAAAAAGAAGAGGAGAAGAAGAAAGGAATAGAGGAGGAGAAGAGAAAATAGAATATTCCTTTCTTCTTCTCCTCTTCTTTTTTTTTCTTCAATCTTCTTTTTTTTCTTCCACAATATTCTCCTAGAGATTGAGCTTGAGCAGGGTGTAGTAACCGTCTTAGACTCGAGACGAAAAGATCCCCAGGACTATGCGGACATGACTCAAATGCTCGAGAAGTAAGTTAAATCGCTCATTATACACCATATCAGCAACTTTGTTCATTTCCTGATATCAAGTAATTGTTTTCTTTGTCTGGCAGGGTTTCGAGAAAATTCAGCAAAAAAGCTCCGGGACTGACGAAGAAGCTGCAATTTAGACACCCGAAAGTAAGTACTATAGTAGCATGTTCCGCGCATCTCCTAGTGATTCAAGCGCTAGTTTCATCGATACCATTTAGCATGCTTGCTTATCAGTTTGATTGACCTCTATTTCTTGTAAAATGGTTGTAGCAGGAACAAGGGAATGATTTCTGTGGATACTACATTTACGAGTCCATCCCCCACACGACCTGTGAGCGGGGCTACTCTGACGAACAATATGAAGTGCGTAAGCAATAATATACAATTTTATTTTATTACCATCATTTGTGTTGAGTTTCATTTATTCATATATATATGTATTGACCCCCTTCTTCAACTTAGATCTTTCGGATGCGGGATGAACTCCTAGCACCAGATCGTGTGCGAGCAATTCAAGAGGAATTGGCGGCATTCTTCCTTGACCACATGATCGCTGAAAACGGAGAATACTATGTGGACCCTGTGTTAATATATAATTAGGAGATTATATTGTAAGAGATAATTATTGTATATATGTAGCCGATAGTGTCGAATAGATATACGAGAACTTGTTGTTCGACCAATCTCTCGGAGAAGGAGAGGTGGTCGATATCACTTCTCTCTGTATGCATATGTTCATGACGATCTTCTGTTTCCTTCATTTTCTTACTAGCTAGCATGTCTAGTCCTCTCTATATGTATATAGTACGTAGCGTCGACCAAGCACGAAGATAAGAGAGGACACTTCTCTCTATTAATTAGCTAGCTAACACAATATATGAAACACCTAAATTAACCCCCCAAAACCACCAACCCCGCCCCCTTTAAAAAAACCCAGCCCCTGAAATGCTGACGCGTGGATGCCTATTGGTCCCGGTTAGTGCCACCAACCGGGACCAAAGGCCCTCCTGCCTGGGCTCGCCGCACCAGCCACGTGGAGGCCCATCTGTCCCGGTTCGTGTAAGAACCGGGACTAAAGGGCTAGGGCATTAGTAACGACCCTTTAGTCCCGGTTCAAAAACTAGGACAAAAGGCCCTTACCAACCGGGACAGATGACCCTTTTTCTACTAGTGAATGCACAAACCTCAAAACACATGCACTTGTCCTTTGTTCTAGAATCTTCCGTATCATAATTGATTTTTTCTCTAAATGAGATGCCATTATTTGTTTTTTACTTTATGCTTTACAATGCACAACCCCATGAATCTTAACATTTTTATAAAACTAATTGATTTTGAATGAGATTTACTATAAGAACTAAACGAACATCTACATCATGCATATATGACTCAAAGCTTTACATGCTATAGTGTGTATTTATTCATAATTTGGTTTCGAAATATCACGCGTTCAATGCATGTGTACCCGTTACTAGTTTTGAGTAGGGTAGCAAATTTCACGCGGCCCCGGTATATCAGAATGCAGGGCCCATGCATCATTGCCTTTCGGTCGAACCTACGTCCACAATTTTTTGTACGTACTATATCTCCACTGGTCCCCGAACACAAAATGTTGCCTCGTTCCCCTAAAACCAAGCGGCCCACACATATTTAAGGCGTCGACTCGAACTCAATCCCTCTCCCGTTTACCATGACGTGGCCCCGCAGGCCCTAGTAGTACTCCGACAAACCATACCGCCGCACGCATCATCGGATTTCTTCAAGAGGACGAGTGTCGGGTGGTAGGTGCGACATATGCCAACGGGTGGCTTATCATTGTGGGAGCCAGTAAGACATCGCCGGTGCCTGGAAACGGGATATGGCGAAGACATGCACGCCGGCGGATCTTACCCAGGTTCGGGGCTCTCCGTGGAGATAACACCCCTAGTCCTGCTCTGCGGGGTCTCCGCATGATCACTAGATCAATACAAGTAGCTACAAGTGCTCCTTGAGCTGTTTGGCTAGGGGAAGAAGAAGGGCAAGGCTGGCTCTCCTTTTCTCTCTATGTAGTGTGTGAAACTCTATGAGATCAACCCCTTGCATGGGTGTCCCGGGGGGTTTATATAGGCCTACCCCCCAGGGATACAATAGTAATCCGGCTGGGCGCGGGTCCCAGCCGTCAGTGTCTGTGCTCGCCGGCTTCTCCGCCGGCCATTGGGGCCCGCCGACTGGTGTGTCCCGCCGGCTGCCAGCCTCTTGGCCGACAGGCCGGCTCCACCGGTTGGGGGCCTTGTCGGCGGCTGGTTACTGTCGCCTCGCCTCTGATGACGAGGGCTTTGTCGAGGTAAGCGTGGCTACAGTGCCGCCGGCTTGCGGGCTCTCACTGCAGCCTCACCTCGTCATGTCTCCTTAATGAGGCACATGTTTCGAGGAGGGAGGTAGCCGGTTATTGGGAGCCGGCTACGCCCCCGGCCGACTAGGGGAGGCCGGGCCACCTTCGAGCGTCTCTTTGGCTAAAGGGGCCCGCCGCCCGCGGGCAGTACTGGCGCCTGTCGTGGGTGACATCGAGGTCAACATGGCTACAGTGCCGCGCCGGACGGGAGATGGCTGACCCGTACGGCGCCCTGTGGCCATGCCTGTTCCGGGATTCGGGGGTAGTGGGTTGTACTGTGGCCATGCCCCGTCTTATCACCGTTATGTGGATGCAGTCTTGGTGGGTGCAGTCTTGGTGGGTGCAGCCTTGGCCGGCTTCTGGGAGTCGGCTTTCTTCATGGCCGACTTCTGGGAGTCGGTCCTCTTGGGGCCGGCTTCCTGGAGTCGGCCATCTCGTAGCTTTCTTTGGGAAGGTTTCTGAGGCCGGGTCGCCTTCTGGTAGTCGGCCCTGGGGATAGCCGGCCGGGGGAAGGCGGCCCTATGCTCTGGATGCTTGAAGGCTCGAATGGCCTGATAATTTTTCGAAGAGCCAGGGGGAGTCGGTTAGGCTACTCGTGGCCATTTACTCCGACAGTAGTCCACGAAGCTGGTTCGGCTTTGAGGCTGAGAGGAGGTCGAGAAGCTCGGTCGGCTTCTTATATTGACGAGCCAGCAGCTGGGAGCCGGCTTCGGTTGGGCGCGCCGTCTTGGCGAAATTTCTAAAGTCGGAAGGCGGGAGTCTGTTGGCGCGTGCGCCGGGCTGCGGGTCGGCCGCTTGCCGCCCGCGAACCACGTGGCCTCCTCTGGCTGAAACAAAGCTTGCCAACCCACGCGCGCGACAGGACGTCGCCGCAGGCCGGGGGCCCACCACTCCTACGCCTAGGCCCAGGCGCGGATTCTCTGTGGCCCAAAGCTGTCCGCACGTCTTCCGGCGGCAGTTTCCGCACGCCGTTAGGGTGCAATAATCGCGGGACGTGGGGGAGTGGGCGCAGTTAATCCCACGTTCCTCCCCATGCCTCGCCTCCTCGGCCTCGCCGCACGAGGCTATAAGTAGGGGGAGGAGGGGAAGCGGCAGACGCTCGCACGCTCCTCTCCTCTCCGCCATCTTCTTCCTTCTCCTTTTCATCACAGCAGCGTCTTGCCGCCACACCGTCCCACCAAACTTCGCACCACCCCGCAGCTTCGCCGCCGTATGGCCGTGCTCTCTCCGCCGCCGCACCCTTTCTCGCCATCATGCAGTACGGCGGGGACTGGGACGGCTCCAACGTCCATATGGACCACATCGACTTCCTCCACAAGACGCGGCGGTTGCCCGGCAAGGACCAGGTGCGGGTCTGTGTCGCGCCGGAGAAGGAGATCACGCCGGCGCCGGAGGAAGGCGAGCGGGTAATCTTCCGCTCGCACTTCCTGCGCGGCCTCGGCCTACTCGCGAGCGCCTTCTTCCGTTCCTTTCTCGAGTTCTATCAACTCCAGCCGCACCACCTCACTCCGAACACGGTGGTGCTGCTGTCCGCCTTCGTCACTCTGTGCGAAGGCTATCTTGGTGTTCTCCCCACCCTCGAGCTCTGGGGGGGAATTCTTCCAAACCATGCTCGGCACCCGCATGCAGGGCGTGCCGGCTCAGAGTGGCGCCTTCATCACGATGCGGAGGCCGGCAGCCGACAACCCCTTCCCTGTCATCACGCTGATCTAGTCGGTGAAGCGCTGGCAGAAGTCGTACTTCTACGTGAAGAACGTCGCCCCGCAAGGCGACTACGTCAACTTGCCGGCCTACGTAGCCGGCCCGCCGGCTGGGAGGCGGCCCCAGTGGTCCTATCCGGCCGTGACGCTGTCGCCAGCTGGAGCCGCGGCCGTCGCCAGACTCCGGGTAATGATCCAGTCGGAGGGCCTGACTGGGTCCGACTTGCTGGCCGCCTTCGTCGCGCGCCGGGTGCTTCTACTTGAAAGCCGCCCTCATCTGATCTGTCAGATGAGCGGCCAACTCGATCCGACCGGGATGGGCACCAAGGACATGCCTCATGACGAGGTGGCTCATATGGTGAATTATCATGCGAACTGCAAGCTCTCCACAGAGTGGCGGTTTGGCAAGGAGCCGTACTCCCGTGATTATCCCCCGCCTACGGTATGCTCTCTTTATCCTTTCTTCTCTTAGTTTTGTCGCCAAATTTTTCTTGGCCGACTCTGACCAGTCGGCACATCTTGGCAGAGCCCTCTCCTTCGACCTGCGGCCGGGTTGGGGGCGGATCGCCAATTTCTTCCCGACCGGGCAGAGCATGACTTGGAGGACCACGACTTGGGGGCGGCCGCCATGGACGACAACACAGAGGCGGGAGGAAGCAAAGCCGGCGGCGAAGCAGGGGGCTCCGGGCTTGGAGTCAGCTTCGACGACTCGCCGGATGACGACGAGGCGGATATCGTCCCACGCCACCAGCCGGCGTCCGGCCATGGCCCGGGTTCCTCCGCCGCGCCGCCTGCTCGGAGCGACGGGCAGAAGCACCGGGCCGCGTCGGGCTTGTTGGGCAGTCGGCCGAAGAAGCCCAAGGGCGGGGCGGCGGCGACCAGGCGGGATGAGGCGGCCGTGAAGGCGGCCCGCTTCCGCAAGGTGGTGAAGCAGCCGCAGACGGTGTCAGCGTCAGTGTATATTCTTTTGCATACTCTTTCTTCTTTTCTTGTCGATTTCTGAACCCTTGTTTTGTCTCAAAAATCAGGGCTTCGCTTTCTCTTGAGCGGGTTGCTGCTGCCTCCGTGGTTGGATAGCCAGGAGGATCTGGAAGCACCTGCCGTGTGGACCCCCGCGCCGAGTTGCAGGCGGCGACAGAGCGAAATGCGCGAGAGGCACGGGAGGAGCGGGAGGCGGAGGAGCTGAGGGCGGCTGCCGCCAAGGCGGCACAGGAGGAGGAGGAGTTGGCGAAGGCGCGTGCCAACGCGGCGGCCAAGGCCCAGGCGGAGGACGCGGCTGCGGCAACAGCGGAGGGGGCCTTGCTTGTCACCCCGCTGCCTTTCGCGGCGCCCGAGGTCCCAGAGCCCCCGCCTGAGGAAGCCGGCAGCGACCTGCCGGGGTTGGAGAGGGAGGACGACGTCATCGTCCCGGAGAGGGAGGTGGCACCGTCCTCGCCGACTGGGGCGGCCCAAGGCAGCCGGCCTAATGTGCTACCTGCCCAATCGGCTGGGGGCGAGCCGGCTGCAAGGACGGACCTGGTGGTCCAGTCGCCGTCGCGCCAGCGCGCGGGGAAGGCCACTTCGGCTTCGGACCCGTAGAAGGCCGCGGGCTCCAGCTCGTCGGCCCAGGACATGGAGGCGGCCAGCGCCAGCTCGGGGTGGACGCTGGGTGGAGGGACGGCCGTGGTGAATGTGGCGGCGCAAGAAGTCTGGAAATGCCTTCAGTCCCAGGCCGCAGTGCTGAGGCAATACAATGATGAGTTCCTCGCGACGCGGGCGGCCATTCGGGTAAGTCTTCCCGTTTTTGATTTTTGACCTTGGTTTCTTCCGTGGGGGCGCGTCAGCGCACCCACTGGGTCTAGTCCCCGAGTTCCGAGTCGGCTACTGAGCAGGCGGCTTGGAACTTCTTAGCGGGCTTTGTTTGCTATCTTGTTCTCATTCGCTTTTCCGTCTGTCTTGCAGGACTACCACAACCTCCGCGCGGCTGCCTTCAACTCCCAGGCTCGGGAGCTGACCCAGAAGAATGCTGATCTATCTGAGAGCCGGGGTAAGTGCTTCATCTTTTATCTCATGTGGGGGCGTGTCAGCGCACCCACTGGGTGTAGTCCCTGAGATTCGGGCCGACTGCTGAGCAGTCGGGTCGGATCTTTCTTGACGACTTCTTCCTTATTGCTTCTTTCTTCTCTGCCATGTCTGCAGCGGCTAACGCCAAACTGAGGGAGCAGCTGGGTGGGACTCAGGCCGCCCTTCGCGCTAAGGAAGCAGAGTTTGACGCCTTGGCCCAGGAGCGTGAACGCCTGGCCAAGAAGCTAGCCGACCAGGAGGAGAGCCACAAGGCGGCCCTGAAGGCGGTGCAGGACAGCGAGGCCGCCCTCCAAGCCGAATATGAGACGGAGGCGGCGAGCTGGGCCGAGGCGAGGCAGTCGTTGATCAACCGCTACGGCCCTCTTCTTCGTCCCTTGCTTGCCGCTTGCCGTTTGGTTCGTTTTCTGACTTGGTATTTTTCTCTTCTTTCTCTTTCTTTCTTGCGCAGAGTACTTCCCTGGCTACTCTACTATCGTCACCCAGGTCGTCGAGGCCCACCGTGAGGCGCAAAGGTAGGCTGGCGCCAAGAGCGCGCCGAACGCTCGCCGGTCGCTGGAGGAACAGCTCTTGGCGATTCAATCCCGCCTCCAGCCAGCTCACCGCATGCTCCGCCGGCTTCAGCGTGTTGGAGCGCATGTGCTGGCCGCTCTCTGGCCCGGCGAGGTGATTCCACGCACTCCTAGTCGGACTGCCGACTGGCTGGAGGTGGCGGCCGGCCGCTTCGAGGCCTCGATGGCTTCTGCGGCTCGGTCAGGTGCCAGGCGGGTGCTGGAGTTCGTCAAGGCCTGGTATCCCGAGCTGAGTTTGGACCAGCGGGCCACCTGCGGCAAGAGGCCGACACTGAGCTGGAGCCGGTGCGGCCGGCTATCATCCAGCGAGCCTCGGCGATCGCCGACTACACCGACACCAGCGCCTTTGCTCTTGAGGTGGACGACAACGGCGTTGCCCAGCCGGAGGAGTGGTTCGGGCTGAACCCGGCAGATGGCGAGGACTCGGCGGAGGAGATTGACTCCAGCGACGAGGGCGAGGAGGAGGAGGGTGAAGGCGCCACGCCAGATGATGGAGCAGCCGGTCAGCCTCAGCTTGACCATGCCTCTAGCAACAGGGCGCGTGCGAGCACACCGCCTGCAGCCGGTGATGATCAAGCCGAGACTCGCGAGCCGGCCACTCCTCCAACCGGCGCTGCCGTCTCCACCGACCAGCCCGGCTCCCCTGCTGCGCCCTTAGTCTAGTCTGCTGCCTCTACTTTCCTGTTTTATTACTCTTGGAACAGTATTTTGTTAAGTTTGCACAGTTCCACCCACTGGGGGTGTATTCGAACTATATTGACTGCCGGCCTGTTGAAGGCCTTATGTGTAAATATAATCATGCATACGTTTGGCTTTCCCTTGTTCTTTGCTTTTCATCCTTCGGCTGTTTCCTTTGCCGCCCTCCCTTGGTTGCCGCCTTCCCAGCCGGACAGCTGCTCTGCAGTCTGTGGCTGGAGAAGTGCTTGGCCGGTTGGGAGGGCAAGTACTCTAGCTTTGTTGGATTGTAGCGAAGTGACTGGGAAGCCGGCCAGCCGGCTGTTTTGACAGCCGGTAGGCGTGGTTGGAGGCCGGCTTGTGTTATATAAGTTCGTTAGTCCTTAGCCGTTTTTCGTGTGGGCATCCTTTCTGCCTTTGGCTCTTGCCAGTCGGACAGTCGGTTCTTCGAGCTGCGACTTACAACAAGAGAGGGCTCGGGTGCTGGCACACTACTTGTCTGACTTCAGGTAGAACTTTTAATATAACTTAAGGCGGCCAGTCCCCGGGCCGACTAGTCGAACCCGGTGCCAGATAGAAAATCAAATGTAATAATACATTCATGGGTATGACACTCGTCATTCATAGATAAAGGAGGGCAGTCCCCGAGTGCGCCTCGGGGGGCCCGTTGTCTCGTACTTAATACAAAAAGGTAGCATGATACATACTGCTTTTAACTGTAAAATCTTCTCAGGAGGTTGGCGTTCCATGGTCGTTCCGACTCCTTGCCGGAATCATCCCTCTTGCATGCTCTTGGCTTCTGTGCGTCGATCAGGTAGTAGGAGTCGTTGCCTAGGGCCTTGCTGACGACGAAAGGGCCTTCCCAAGGGGCCGAGAGCTTGTGCTGGCCGGCTGTTCGCTGGATCAGCCGGAGCACAAGATCGCCCTCTTGGAAGGATCTTGGCTTGACCTTCCGGTTGTGGTAACGGCACAAACCCAGCTGGTAGATGGCGGACCGGCTGAGTGCTAACAGCCGGCCTTCTTCCAGCAGGTCGACGCCGTCTTCTCGCACTTCCTTGGCCTCCGCCTCCGTGTACATGGTGACCCGAGGCGAGTCGAACTCGATGTCAGTTGGGATGACAGCCTCGGCACCATATACAAGGACGAACGGAGTGAAGCCGATTGACTTGTTTGGGGTAGTACGCAGACTCCAGAGGACAGCCGGCAGCTCATCGAGCCAGCAGCCGGCCGAACGCTTCAGTGGTACGACCAGTCGGGGCTTGATGCCGCAGAGGATGAGGCCGTTTGCTTGTTCGACCTGGTCGTTTGACTGCGGGTGGGCAACGGACGCTAAGTCCAGTCGGATGCCCTGTGTCGCGCAGAAACGTGCCAGTGCTCCCTTGGCAAAATTCGTGCCATTATCGGTGATGATGCTGCGTGGTACACCATACCGAGTAGTGATGTCTGCGATGAGTGTTACGGCAGTCGGCCCGTTCAGCTTCTTGATCGGCTTCGCTTCAATCCACTTGGTAAATTTGTCCACGGCGACAAGCAGATGTGTCATGCCGCCGCGGGCTGTCTTGAATGGGCCCACCATGTCTAGCCCCCAAACGGCAAAGGGCCAGGTGAGGGGGATGGTCTTGAGTGCAGAAGCCGGCAGGTGCTGCTTGGAACTAAAGACTTGGTATCCTTTGCAGCATTTGACTAATTCCTTGGCATCTTCCAAAGCAGTCGGCCAGAAGAAACCATGGCGGAAAGCTTTGGCGATTAGTGATCTTGAGGTTGCGTGGTGGCCGCATTCGCCTTGGTGGATATCCTTCAGGATTGCTATGCCCTTCTCTGGCTCGACGCAACGCTGGAAGACTCCAGTGACGCTACGCTTGACAAGTTCTCTGTTTATTATTGCGTATGCTCCGGCTCGGCGTTGCACTAGTCTTGCCGAGATCTCATCGGTCGGCAGCTCTCTGTTGACTAGGAAGTTGAGGATGGGCTGGGCCCATGATGGAGCTGTGACTTCTTCTATTGTCAGTACGACCACTGTGACCCGGGTGGGTGGGTTGGGAGGTGGAGAGTTGGAGTCGGCCACCGCCTCTTGTGTTGCTGCAGTCCCCGGGCCGGGTTCTGAAGTCCCCGAGCCGGGTGCGACAACGGCAGTCCCCGGGCCGCTTGTCGAAGTCCCCGAGCCGCCTGTTGGGTTCCTCCAGTCGGATCCGACTGCATCAGGGGCAGGCGGTACGGAGATAGAGTCCGATTCTGGAGACGGCTTGATCGACGGTTTGAGGAGGCGCTGGAGAGAGACACCGGTTGGTATGGCCTGTCCGGTAGAGCCGATCCGTGCCAGGGCATCTGCTTGGTCGTTCTCGGCCCATGGCACGTGGAGGAACTCGCACCCTTTGTCAGGACCGGGTTTTCGGGATATTAATTCTCCAGAAAATGGCCCTTGTGCTCACCAGCCCCAGGATTACTGTTAGCTGATGAGGCACCAACTTGATACAAGAATTCCAAGCAAAGAACAAAATATGAAGTACAAGACCATTGTGGCCTATGAGTACAACACTTGGTTTCTAGTGGTTGATGGCGGAAGCGATTTGTGGTACATCTGCGTCTATGGGACTCCATTTCCCACAAGAACAGCTGACCAGGATAACTCCTATCTTCGCGAGGCTGCTATCACCTTTACATGGGTTTCGGGGCTGTCATCACAATGCTCATCTCCAAGCAAGGAATCTGGCCAAGACAATAGCCAGGGACAAGCCAGTGAGTACGTTTGAATGTACTCGCAAACATCAAGAACACGGGTATAATATATCAAAACATGCTCCGAAATATTTTATGACCACAACGTCGGTCATGAAATAAACGAAATCCGCGATGCACGCATGCAGGTAAAATATGAACATGCAATACGGGAGTAGAAATAGAATGCACTGATCGAGTGTCTGAAATGACTCCTCGAAAGGGTGCAAATAAATTAACAATGCCGCAGTCGGGCGTCTGAGCGACAGCACATAAAGGGCTTATAAAGAATAAATAAACAACACACATGCCGCAGTGGGGCGTCTCAGCGACGCCACATAAAGGGCTTATAAAGGATAAATAAACAACAAACATGCCGCAGTCGGGCGTCTGAGCGACGCGACATAAAGGGTTTATATAAGAATAATCACAGTGAATATCCAGGAGATAGAACCGTCCCAGGGATACCCAATAATTCAAAAAAAGTAACTGGTTAGTACACAATAATAATAATCATAGTCCTCATGTGTCGAAGGTCATAATCAAAGTTCTAGTATATCCGTTTCTCCATCCGAAGACCGTCACTATGTAATAGTTTAGCCGTTTCTCCATCCGAAAACCGTCACTAGACCCATCTCAGGCTGAAGTCCTTACCCATGAACATGGCTATCCAAATAGATATGACATCTGCAGAGGGTGTACTCTTTACCCACGAGTAACGGATTTATTTAGTCCATCGGGACTAATTCCGCCTACGGCCTTTTAATTGAAAACACGCCTGACCTGCACACACCAGCTTAACTTACCGGTGTCTGGAATCACCCACGACACCTGTCAAGCAAAACTCTAAGTGGGGAGGCTACAACCTCGACGTAGCATGGGATCAAATTTATATCGCGCGCTCTAAGGGGTGCCCCCCTCTCGGTCCCAACCGGAAACACCCATGCCCCCGGACCAGGTGGCATGCCTACCGGATGCATCCGGTATCTTCCACCATGGCCTCTCTGTACGGTGTGTGCCTTGGTAAGGGGTTGACAACTTACTGAACCGTACCCTACCTGCGGCAGGGACAAGTGGTAGTACAAAATGAGTAGGGGAAGATTTACTGAACAAGACTCGACCTACGACCAACCCAGGGGGTCCAAGTATTCTCCGAATGATTAGCATAACCAAAAATATTTCCATCAACAGATAGTCTCACCACTCATCAAGCCTCACCATGCCATACCGGACACACTCGTCCCGACGAGGAACTAGGGACAAGCTCGTGTCTACCCAAGACCACGACTTTCCCGGCTTCCTGCCAGTATGCATGAAAAGCTCGCGAGGATGATCACTATCACCAACAAATCCATTGCTAATAGTAAAGCATCTCCAAAATGCACTCATGCATGCGACTTTATCGATACATAAAAATAACGTAGGCTCCAAGTCAAAGTGGTGTTGTAACCGTATCAAAACACCACACAAAAATATTATGCCAGAGTTCAGAAAGCTTGCCTTCAAGAGTATGCAAAGGGTGCACTTTTTGAAAGCTTTCTCTTCTCTCCATTTCCTATTTTGAATGAAATATTCAAATAGCAAATATTTCAAAACCAGTACAAAAAGTTGTCCCAAATATTTTTGAAATAAATCTTAAAATAAACTAGATGAAACTTGAGAGAGGTAGGAAAAAGAATCAACTCATTTGGAGTTCTATTTTAAAAGATATAGCCAGTCAAAGTTTGGTCAAAATTCTGTTTTTAATAAAACCAGAAAAAGAAAACGTTTCGATACAGAATACGCTTTCGAAGCATGGGAAACGTACTCAGGCGTTTTACGTAACCACTTAAGCCAGCGTGGGTGGCGCGTGGGTCACTGCCAGTGGGTCCAGGGGGGCCCACTGGTCAGGTTTGACTAGTCTTCCCTCCCTCCTCTCTCTCTGCCCGAACGGGAGCGGGACTCCGGCGATCGCCATTGACGAACGGTGACTCCTCACGAGTATCCGAGGGCGGGGATGGACCTGCCAGACCGGGGCGGTCCTCTCGGTGGTCGCTGGGTCGACGGTGGTGGAAGGAGTCGCCGGCGGCGAGCTCCGCGGCGGAGGGGGCTACGGGAGTGAAGTGGTTTTTGGGCTCCGGTGGTTTCCGATCGAGGCTGAGGCGCTGGGCAGCTCCGCAAGAACAAGGGGAAGCGAGTGGTGGCGCTGGATGGGCGGGGGAGCATCTGGTTGCGACGAATGGCACCGGAAGGCAGCGGCGGCCGAACCGGCCGGAGTTGGGGGAGATGGCCTCTTCCGGTCAATCCACGGATAGGGAAGCACTAGGGGGAAGGTCTGAGGTCGCCTGAGCACTCGGAGGGGCTCGGGGCCTCCTTTTATAGGCGTTCGAGGCTGGTCCCGCGGCGGCTGTGGATAAGAACGCCACCGACCGTCACTCTGTAGCCCCAGGGCGACGTGGCGGCGACGAGCGCGTGCCGACGGGCTCTAGGATAAGCTCGAGCTGTTCACAGGGGCAGCTGGTGCGCGCGGGTGGCTTGGGCGGCACCGACCATGGAAGGAGCGCACTGCCGACGCCGGCGTGCCGCCAAAAGCTCCGACGGCGGAGCTGTAGGGCGCCAGGGGTGGCGTGGAGATTGGGCGAGTGTAGTGCATGGCTCTGCAGGCGAGCCAGGGCCATGTGCGGGACGCGGCGGGGGCGACAGTGCGACGCGGTGGCTCGTTGCGCGCGCGTGCAAAACGTGCGCTCTGGGCGCGCCCAGAGCACGCACAAGACATGCTCGACGAAATGCCAGGGCCGCCTAGAGTGCGAGAGGAAGGCTGACAATTAACAGTACTAGGATAGGGATAGCTAGGAGCTTAGTGGACAAGGTTGCTGGGTCAGTGGAACAAGATCACAATGCAAACTAGGAAACATGCCCAAAACTGACTGTGCACACCAAGTGTTCGACAGAATGCTAAGTGCATCTAGGCAACTCCTGGAGTGGCCAAAAACTCCAGGCCAGTGTCTCCCTAGATGTAGAAGACGATGGCAAGATCGTTTGGGCAAAACCAGAAACTTGCTAGTGCAAGTTTTGCAAAACTTCAGTTTTGGACAGAAAGAAAAAGGTCTCATTGCATGCACTTAAAATCCTCCAATGGGTCCACTCTCCTGGACTTAAGGGTTTTGTAGGGAGGGCTACCAGCAGGAAAAAGCTCAACGTCACTAGAGCAAAATAAAATAGGGTTGCAGTACAAATCACCAAACTGGACCAGAATGAAAAAGAGGTTGATTCACTCAAATTTTTCAAAGAACAACACTGGGTTTTTTCATGAAGTTGAATTATATGCATCTACTGACATCTCCAAACACTTGGGAGAATTTTTAAAGGAATATTTAAATAGGTCGTAGTGCAAAAATGCCTACTGGACCAGATTTGAAAAGTTGATGTAGAGCTCAAAATCTCCAATAACCAAAAGATATTTTTGCATAAAAGTGGTGTGGAAACATCACATGACATCCCCAAATTTTGGTGGAAATTTTAAAGGCATTTGCCAAATGGTTGCAGTGCAACAGAGGCTCCTAGTTTATGAAAAATTATTTTAAAAGAATAAAGCTCAGGGAAAGGGAAATCTTGCAATTAAATCCACTGATAAAGACTCGTTTTTATAGAGAGAGCATATAAGTCCAATAATACTTTTTGGAAAGTTTCCACTTGAGGTAAAAACCCATAATATCGAAAGGGATAAATCTAGACAAATGGAAAAGTTTAATTTCCTTGCAAAATTTTAATTTATAAAACAAGGTCAAAATTTTGGGTGTGACAACACTACCCCCCTTAAGAAAAATCTTGTCCTCGAGATTTGTTAAAAGCTGTTTTGAACAAACATTGCTCTTACCAAAAGAAATCATTTCACTATGCAATAAAAACAAAAAAAATGTGGCTACAGTGAGAGGGCAATAAGTGGTGTAAAACCACAGTGGTACACTGGCATTGCGTGGAAAAATCCACGGTCGGGGAAAACGAGATATTTCTACGTGGATACAGTAATTCAGAATAAATTCTAAATTACGAAAACACGCTGGTCGTACCCGAGAGCACAGTGCTCTCTCTGGCTGACAGGTGGACCCGGGGCCCACTGTCGGCCTCTTCTTCTACCTCTGGCTCTCTCTTCTCTCTCGCGTGCTCTCCCGCGCTTCCTCCACCGGCGACGCCTAGCGCGTAGGGCATCTAGGCCGTACTGCGGTAGTGCGCGGCGTGCTAGCTGCCGGTGCAGCGTGCACTCACCTCGCGGGCCAGTGCACTGTCGGCACTGCTCGCGGACTCGCCTCCGAACACCGGCGATCGAGCGACGGGTGGCGCTGGTGGACCTCGCCCACCGTACACCGATCTCGAGCTATAAAATGATCGCGGTGCTCCTCTCTTCTTCCTCACACCTGGCCTGTGACACCCCAGCTTTTTTACTTTGTTTTATCAATTAAAATTTTGCTAGGAAATAAAACTTTTCCATTTGTCTAGATTTACACTTTGGATATTATGGGTTTTACCTCAAGTGGAACTTTCCAAAAGTTTTATTGGACTTATATGCCCTTTTTATAAAAACAATTCTTTATCAGTGGTTTTATTTGCATAATTAATTTCCATGAACTTTAATGCCTTTAAAATGATCTTTCATAATTTTGGAGCCCTTTTTGCACTGCAACCTGCCGATAAATGCATTTAAATTTTCACCAAAATTTGGGGATGTCATGTTATGCTTCCACATCACTTTTATGCAAAAATATCTTGTGGTCATTGGGGATTTTGAGCTCTACATCAACTTTTCAAATCTGGTCCAGTAGGCATTTTTGCACTACAACCTATTTAAATATTCCTTTAAAAATTCTTCCAAATGTTTGGAGATGTCAGTAGATGCATATAATTAAGTTTTATCAAAAACCCGATGATGATCTTTGAAACATTTGAGTGGATCAACCTCTTTTTCATTCTGGTCCAGTTTGGTGATTTGTACTGCAACCCTTTTTTATTTTGCTCTAGTGCCCTGAGCTTTTTCCTACCTTTAGCCCTCCCTGCAAAACCCTTAAGACCAGAAGATTGGACCCATTGGAGGATTTTAAGTGCCTGCAATGAGCCCCTGTTCTTTCTGGCCAAAACTTGCACTAGCAAGTTTCTGGTTTTGCCCAAGTGATCTTGCCATCATCATCTACAACTAAAGAGACCCTGATCTGGAGATGTTGGCCACTCCAAGAGTTGCCTAAGTGCACTTGGCATTCTGTCGAACACTTAGTGTGCCCAGTCAGTTTTGGGCATGTTTCCTAGTTTGCACTATGATCTTGATCCACTGACCCAGCAACCTTGTCCACTAAATACCTAGCTATCCCTACCCTAGTCCTGTTAATTGCCAGCCGCACCCTCGCACTCTAGGCCGCCCTGGCATTTCGTCGAGCATGTCCCGTGCGTGCTCTGGGCGCGCCCAGAGTGCATGTTTTGCACGCGTGCGCCCTGAGCCGCCGCGTCGCACTACCGCCCTCGTCGCGTCCCGTCCCTGGCCCCTGCTCGCCCGCTGAACCGCGCACTACCTCGCCCACTCCCCACGCCACCCCTGACGCCCTACAGCGCCGCTGGTAGAGCTCTTGGCGGCACGCCGGCGTCGGCAGCGAGCCTCTGCCATGGATGGCGCCGCCCAAACCACACCAGCGCACCAGCTGCCCCTATGAACAGCTCGATCTTATCCCAAAGCTCGTTGGCACGCGCTCGTCGCCGCCACGTCGCTCTGCAGCTACAGCACGGCTGTCGTCGGTGTTCTTATCCACAACCGCCGCGGTCCAGCCTCGAGCGCCTATTTAAGGGATCCCCGAACTCGTTCAAGACCTCAGGCGACCTCCAGCCTCCCCTCTAGAGCTCCTCAAGCAGTGGATTGACCCGGAGAAGCCATCTTCCCCAACTCCGGCCAGTTCGGCCGCCGCCGAGCTCCGGTGCAATACGTCGCAGCCAGGCTCTCCCCGGCCCGTCCAACGCCACCAAGAGTCTCCCCATAGCCTTGCGGAGCTGCCTAGCGACTCAGCCTCGACCAAGGACCACTGGAGCCCAAAACTCACTCCACTCCCGTAGCCTCCGTCCGCCGCGGGACTCACCGCCGGTGACCTCCTCCGTCCCCACCTGCCTAGCGCCCACCGAGAGGACCTCCTCGGTCTGGCCGATCCATCCCTGGCCTCAGGTGCCCTCGAGGAGCCGCTGTTCATCGCCGGCGATCGCCGGAGCCCCGCTCCCGTTCGGGCAGAGAAGAGGAGGGAGAGAGAGGAATGGTCAAACCTGACCAGTGGGCCCTCTGTACCCACTGTCAGTGACTCGTGCGCCCGCCCTCTCTGGTTAAGTGATAGCGCAAATTCCCAAGTACGTCTTCTCTGCTTCGAAAGCGTATTCTCCCCTGAAGCGTTTTCTTTTCTGGTTTTATTTTAAAAACAGAGATTTGACCAGACTTTAACCAGCTATATCTTTTAAAATAAAACTCCAAATGAGTTGATTCTTTTTCCTACCTCTCTCAAATTTCATCTAGTTTATTTTATGATTTATTTCAAAAATATTTGAGACAACTTTTTGTACTGTGTTTGAAATATTTTTTCAAAATAGGAGATGGAGAGAGAAGAATACTTTCAAATAGTGCATCCCTTGCACACTCTTGAAGGCAAGCATTTCTGGACTCTGGCATAATATTTTGTGTGGTGTTTTGGTGCGGTTACAACACCACTTTGACTTGGAGCATACGTTATTTTTGCGTAACGGTAAAGTCACACACATGAGTGCATTTTGGAAATGGTTTACTTTTGGTAATGGATGTGCTGGTGTTAGTGATCGTCCTCGTGAACTTCTCATGCATACCGGAAGTAAGCCGGGAAAGTCGTGGTTTTGGGTAGACACGGGCTTATCCCTAGTCCCCTGTCGGGACAAGGGTGTCCGGTACGACATGATGAGCTTTGATGAGCAATGACTCTGTCTGTCTATGGAAACATTTTGGTTATGCCAATCATTCGGTGAATACTTGGACTACCTGAGTCGATCGTAGGACGAGTCTTGTTCAGCTTCTTTCCCTACTTGTTTTGTACGACCACTTGTCCCTGCCGCAGGTAGGGTACGGTTCAGTAAGTTGTCAACCCCTTACCAAAGCACACACCGTACAGAGAGGCCATGGTGGAAGATACCGGAGGCCTCCGGTAGGCATCCCACCTGGTCCGGGGTCATGGGTGTTTCCGGTTGGGACCGAGAGGGGGGCACCCCTTAGAGCGCGCGAATATAAATTTGATCCCATGCTACGTCGAGGTTGTAGCCTCCCCACTTAGAGTTTTGCTTGGCAGGTGTCGTGGGTGATTCCAGACACCGGTAAGTTAAGCTGGTGTGTGCAGGTCAGGCGTGTTTTCAATTAAAAGGCCGTAGGCGAAATTAGTCCCGATGGACTAAATAAATCCGTTACTCGTGGGAAAAGAGTACACCCTCTGCAGAGGTTATATCTTTTCGGACAGCCACATCCTTGTGTAAGGACTACAGCCTGAGATGGATCTAGCAACGGTATTCGTATGGAGACATGGTTTGACTATATCATAGTAACGACATTCGGATGGAGATACGGCTTGTCTAGATCATAGTAACGGCATTCGGATGGAGATACGGCTTGTCTAGATCATAGTAACGGTATTCGGATGGAGACACGGCTTGACTAGATCATAATATCGGTTTTCGGATGGAGAAACGGCTGAACTAAATATTGTTTATGATTGTGGCACATATGGATTATGATCTTTATTATTGTGGACTAACCATTTACCTTATTTGGATTTTTGAGTATCCCTGGGACGGTTCTACCTCCTGGATATTCACTGTGATTATTCTTATATATACGCCCTTTACGTGGTGTCGCTCAGACGCCCGACTGCGGCATGTTTGTTATTTAATTATCCTTTATAAGCCCTTTATGTGGTGTCGCTCAGATGCCCGACTGCGGCATTGTTAATTGATTTGCAATTTCTCGAGGAATTATTTCAGACACTCGGTCAAAGCATTCTATTTTTCTCCCATATTGCATGTTCATGTTTCTTCCCGCAGGCGTGCATCTCAGATTTCCATTTAATTTGTGACAGACGTATAATCAGGATTATTTCGGAGCATGATTATCCCTTGTTATATTGTACCCGTGTTCTTAATGTTTGCGAGTACATTCAAACGTACTCACTGGCTTGTCCCTGGCTATTGTCTTGGCCAGAATTCTTGCATGGAGAAGAGCGTTACGACGGCAGCCCCGGAACCTACCCGTTGACGATAGCAGCCTCGCGAAGATAGGAGTTATCCTGGTCAGCTGTTCTTGTGGGAAATGGAGTCCCATAAACGCAGATGTACCACAAACCGCTTCCACCATCAACCTTTAGAAACAAAGTGTTGTACTCCTAGGCCACAATGGTCTTGTACTACATATTTTGTGCTTTGCTTGGAATTCTTGTATCAAGTTGGCATCTCATCAGCTAACAGTAATCCTGGGGCTGTTGAGCACAAAGGCCGTTTTTCTGTGAAATTAATATCCCGAAAATCCGGTCGTGACATGGCCTCGCTTCTACTTCTCCTTCCTTCTCCACCATTGCTGTGAGAAGGAGCTCGAGACGAGGCTCTAATGGCGGAGGCGATGCCGGACTGGTACGTGGTCCTGGTGTGCGGAGGTTTGGCGACGTTGCTGGGGCTCTCCGTGCTCTTGTGCGCGATGATCCTTGATGATCATCGTGATGCTGCCGCTCGAGTGTTAGCACTTCGCGGTGGCGGGGATCATGAGGATTAGGTGTGGTATCGAGTGCTAACTGCTGTCGGTGCACTGGGGCAACTCGCACCCGAATGATTACTCACAAATCTCTCTTACTGAGACTGTGGTGTCCTCGGGTGTGATCAGTTAGGCGTAAAAATGTGTACAAGGATTTGTAATTTGCGCACGAGGTCAAGTGGTTGTAGTTGCGAGTCTGCGGTTACGGTGCTGCACGAATAAAAATCTATGTCGTGAAGATATAAACACTGCGGCAACTCGGAGAAAGAAATCTCATTACAAAATTTATCGAGAGAAAATAAATTAATTAAATCAAAATTTACAGCAGCAAAACTGCTCACATATTTGGAATCAAATATTTGGTACGCCACACAAATTTCTATAACACGTTCAAGTTACAGCATATAAATAAACACCGGGACAATAAAAACAGCGGTGACGTCTACAATAAAAACGGTAAACGGACAGGATCCTGAGAAAACGTCTCTGGTACTGGGGCGCACTCTTCTTCTATCGGGGGAAGCGGGTTGACGAGTCGATGAACTCGTCTCTCCTGGTCAGGCCTCAGTGGTCTGCCAATAGCGATCTGAGGATTTAAATCAGCAAGGCTCTGGAGATAACCCATTACCTGCTGAGTCAAACGCTCATGAGCGATCACATACTGGGCAAGGTTGGCCAGTACTGCATCCCTCTCAATTCGTCCACCGGGAAAAGATGCAACTTCTCCGGGTGCTGCACGACTCGGAAAATAATAATATCCTCGTTCGCTGCCATAGGGTACCGCGAATCGAAGACGAGCGAGCGCTTCGTACGCAGCAGCTTCTATGGCCATATGCGGAGTCGGCATGGATTTCCCCACGAAGGAGACTTCCGTTGGATCTTGGTTTGGGTATGCGGGAGGGATGTGCACCACTGCCCAATATTTCGAGGTGGATGGGGTGATCCTCGACTTGAGCAACTCGTACTGGGGTGGATGGGTGGCACTCATGGTACTACAGGTAAAGTCCCACAATAATTTAACAAAACTACCCGGGGTTGCGTCTGGGGTTCTCAGATAAATACTGCGGGTCGGCATGGCAAAAGAAACGGCTGTGAGCGTTGCGCACAAGGTGAGGGGTACTCGGCAAGGTCACGAGGTGGCCTTTTATATAGCATTGGGGCTGGGTTACCTACCGGTGTGAAGGGTAACTGGTTGTCGATCCTGTTCTTGGGTCAAAGTCACAGATATACATATCATATAAATGTGACGCATTACTGTGGGTGCCGTCGAGGTTGGTCTTGGTAGCTGCGCCCGGAAATTAATAGATACATCTGTACGCTGACGTACATATGCATAGCTACTACTACAAAAATTATAGGGGCGCTCAAGCAGACAGCATTAATAAAAGCGTTACAAGATCACACCATTACAAGGCATAGGAAAACTAAGGCTCGATACTAGTCAATCGACTTAGTCTACTTCGTTAATGTCTAAGTGGGCTGGCCTGGTGGACGCCGGGGTTTCTCCACGGGTTTCACCGTCGGGATTTGCTGGTTGAGGTTGAGGGGCTGCAGGGTCGGGGTAGTGGTGATGACCATCGCGGGGGTTGCTGGCCACAATCCCGTTGGAACGGGTTCCCAAAAGGCGACGAAGCGCTTCTGGGACACCAAAGCACTCTGGTTGATGGCTGGGGCAGACCTCAAGGGCTCGATCGGGTGTCCGAACAGCACGACTGGGTTGTTGGCGTCGGGCTCCATTTCTCCTCTCGCCGGGGCTCGGCGAACCAGTTCTCCACGAGCTGCGATCAGATCGAGGGTGATCTGATCGAACAGTTGCTCTAGTGCACTTACATAGCGCACTAGATGCAACAGTGCAGGATCTGTCTCGTGATCTCCGTTGGCAACCTGGGGCGGCCTACCATACCCGTCACGACTAGGGTAGTAGTAGAACGAGCGACAGTTAACTCTGGGCGACAAGTGCCAGAGTTGAACTATAGCTTCTCGAGCTGCCAGTTGGATGGCTTGTGGCTCAAAGGGAGTTGTCCTTCCAGTGAACCTGTAGGGGCGTTCTGGCGACAGACCCCTACCATAGATGTGCACAGTGGCCCAGTACTGACGGCTCTCACCGTACATGGGTCCTTGGTACACAACATATTCAGGAGGCTCTTCTAATGCATAGGCACGGCGGGTGAGGTTTGCGAGCACGGTCACAAAACCTCCAAGGTTGGTTGCTGTGGTCTCATTGTGAACAATGGGGCCAGGCATCATGGCTTGGTTTGCGAAAGAGGCTGTGCTGGGTTGAGGCTAGCGTGCCCTTTTTATAGAAAAAGGGGACGGAGCCTTCCTTCGCACGTTTGCGAATGAGACGTGTTAGCTGTCGGTCACTGGCGTGCGATCGACGGGCTAGGCTGATAGGTTGGGCACCGTCTGCCGAAAGGCGTCGGGTCACTGTGGGACTATCTTACGCGAGAAGCTTGGCCGGGATTAGGTTAAGGTCTGGTGGCTTGGTTAACCTAGGTTTGTTGACCTGGCTAAGATAGGATTAGCCAATGGTCAGCCTGGCTCTGATACCAAGTCTGTCAGGACCGGGTTTTCGGGATATTAATTCTCCAGAAAATGGCCCTTGTGCTCACCAGCCCCAGGATTACTGTTAGCTGATGAGGCACCAACTTGATACAAGAATTCCAAGCAAAGAACAAAATATGAAGTACAAGACCATTGTGGCCTATGAGTACAACACTTGGTTTCTAGTGGTTGATGGCGGAAGCGATTTGTGGTACATCTGCATCTATGGGACTCCATTTCCCACAAGAACAGCTAACCAGGATAACTCCTATCTTCGCGAGCCTGCTATCACCTTTACATGGGTTCCGGGGCTGTCATCGCAATGCTCATCTCCAAGCAAGGAATCTGGCCAAGACAATAGCTAGGGACAAGCCAGTGAGTACATTTGAATGTACTCGCAAACATCAAGAACACGGGTATAATATATCAAAACATGCTCCGAAATATTTTATGACCACAACGTCGGTCACGAAATAAATGAAATCCGCGATGCACGCATGCAGGTAAAATATGAACATGCAATACGGGAGTAGAAATAGAATGCACTGATCGAGTGTCTGAAATGACTCCTCGAAAGGGTGCAAATAAATTAACAACGCTGCAGTCGGGCGTCTGAGCGACACCACATAAAGGGCTTATAAAGAATAATTAAATAAGAAGAATGCCGCAGTCGGGCGTCTGAGCGACACCACATAAAGGGCTTATAAAGAATAAATAAACAACAAACATGCCGCAGTCGGGCGTATGAGCGACGCCCCATAAAGGGCTTATAAAGGATAAATAAACAACAAACATGCCGCAGTCGGGCGTCTGAGCGACGCCACATAAAGGGCTTATATAAGAATAATCACAGTGAATATCCAGGAGGTAGAACCGTCCCAGGGATACCCAATAATTCAAAAAAAGTAACTGGTTAGTCCACAATATAATAATCATAGTCCTCATGTGTCAAAGGTCATAATCAAAGTTCTAGTATATCCGTTTCTCCATCCGAAGACCGTCACTATGTTCTAGTTTAGCCGTTTCTCCATCCGAAAACTATCACTAGACCCATCTCAGGCTGAAGTCCTTACCCATGAACATGGCTATCCAAATAGATATGACCTATGTAGAGGGTGTACTCTTTACCCACGAGTAATGGATTTATTTAGTCCATCGGGACTAATTCCGCCTACGGCCTTTTAATTGAAAACACGCCTGACCTGCACATACCAGCTTAACTTACCGGTGTCTGGAATCACCCACGACACCTGTCAAGCAAAACTCTAAGTGGGGAGGCTACAACCTCGACGTAGCATGGGATCAAATTTATATCGCGCGGTCTAAGGGGTGCCCCCCTCTCGTTCCCAACCGGAAACACCCATGCCCCCGGACCAGGTGGCATGCCTACCAGATGCATCTGGTATCTTCCACCATGGCCTCTCTGTACGGTGTGGGCCTTGGTAAGGGGTTGACAACTTACTGAACCGTACCCTACCTGCGGCAGGGACAAGTGGTAGTACAAAATGAGTATGGGAAGATTTACTGAACAAGACTCGACCTACGACCAACTCAGGGGTCCAAGTATTCTCCGAATGATTACCATAACCAAAAATGTTTCCATCAACAGATAGTCTCACCACTCATCAAGCCTCACCATGCCATACCGGACACACTCGTCCCGACGAGGAACTAGGGACAAGCTCGTGTCTACCCAAGACCACGACTTTCCCGGCTTCCTGCCAGTATGCATGAAAAGCTCGCGAGGATGATCACTATCACCAACATATCCATTGCTAATGGTAAAGCATCTCCAAAATGCACTCATGCATGCGACTTTATCGATACATAAAAATAACGTAGGCTCCAAGTCAAAGTGGTGTTGTAACCGTATCAAAACACCACACAAAAATATTATGCCAGAGTTCAGAAAGCTTGCCTTCAAGAGTATCCAAAGGGTGCACTTTTTGAAAGCTTTCTCTTCTCTCCATTTCCTATTTTGAAAGAAATATTCAAATAGCAAATATTTCAAAACCAGTACACAAAGTTGTCCCAAAAATTTTTGAAATAAATCTTAAAATCAACTAGATGAAACTTGAGAGATGTAGGAAAAAGAATCAACTCATTTGGAGTTTTATTTTAAAAGATATAGCCAGTCAAAGTTTGGTCAAAATTCTGTTTTTAATAAAACCAGAAAAAGTAAACGTTTCGATACAGAATACGCTTTCGAAGCATGGGAAACGTACTCAGGCGTTTTACGTGACCACTTAAGCCAGCGTGGGTGGCGCGTGGGTCACTGCCATTGGGTCCAGGGGGGCCCACTGGTCAGGTTTGACTAGTCTTCCCTCCCTCCTCTCTCTCTGCCCGAACGGGAGCGGGACTCCGGCGATCGCCGTCGACGAACGGTGACTCCTCACGAGTATCCGAGGGTGGGGATGGACCTGCCAGACTGGGGCGGTCCTCTCGGTGGTCGCTGGGTCGACGGTGGTGGAAGGAGTCGTCGGCGGTGAGCTCCGCGGCGGAGGGGGCTACGGGAGTGAAGTGGTTTTTGGGCTCCGGTGGTTTCCGATCGAGGCTGAGGTGCTGGGCAGCTCCGCAAGAACAAGGGGAAGCGAGTGGTGGCGCTGGATGGGCGGGGGAGCGTCTGGCTGCGATGAATGGCACCGGAAGGTAGCGGCGGCCGAACCGGCCGGAGTTGGGGGAGATGGCCTCTTCCGGTCAATCCACGGCTAGGGAAGCACTAGGGGGAAGGTCTGAGGTCGCCTGAGCGCTCGGAGGGGCTCGGGGCCTCCTTTTATAGGCGTTCGAGGCTGGTCCCGCGTCGGCTGTGGATAAGAACGCCGGCGACGTGGCGGCGACGAGCGCGTGCCGACGGGCTCTAGGATAAGCTCGAGCTGTTCACAGGGGCAGCTGGCGCGCGCGGGTGGCTTGGGCGGCGCCGACCATGGCAGGAGCTCACTGCCGACGCCGGCGTGCCGCCAAAATCTATGACGGCGGCGCTGTAGGGCGCCAGGGGTGGCGTGGAGAGTGGGCGAGTGTAGTGCGCGGCTCTGCAGGCGAGCCAGGGCCATGTGGGTGATGCGGCGGGGGCGGCAGTGCGATGCGGCGGCTCGGTGCGCGCGCGTGCAAAACGTGCGCTCTGGGCGCGCCCAGAGCACGCACGGGACATGCTTGACGAAATGCCAGGGCCGCCTAGAGTGCGAGAGGAAGGCTGGCAATTAACAGTACTAGGATAGGGATAGCTATGAGCTTAGTGGACAAGGTTGCTGGGTCAGTGGAACAAGATCACAATGCAAACTAGGAAACATGCCCAAAACTGACTGTGCACACCAAGTGTTAGACAGAATGCTATGTGCATCTAGGCAACTCTTGGAGTGGCCAAAAACTCCAGGCCAGTGTCTCCCTAGATGTAGAAGACGATGGCAAGATCGTTTGGGCAAAACCAGAAACTTGCTAGTGCAAGTTTTGCAAAACTTCAGTTTTGGACAGAAAGAAAAAGGTCTCATTGCATGCACTTAAAATCCTCCAATGGGTCCACTCTCCTGGACTTAAGGGTTTTGTAGGGAGGGCTACCAGTAGGAAAAAGCTCAAGGTCACTAGAGCAAAATAAAATAGGGTTGTAGTACAAATCACCAAACTGGACCAGAATGAAAAAGAGGTTGATTCACTCAAATTTTTCAAAGAACAACACTGGGTTTTTGCATGAAGTTGAATTATATGCATCTACTGACATCTCCAAACACTTGAAGAATTTTTAAAGGAATATTTAAATAGGTTGTAGTGCAAAAATGCCTACTGGACCAGATTTGAAAAGTTGATGTAGAGCTCAAAATCTCCAATAACCAAAAGATATTTTTGCATAAAAGTGATGTGGAAACATCACATGACATCCCCAAATTTTGGTGGAAATTTTAAAGGCATTTTCCAAATGGTTGCAGTGCAACAGAGGCTCCTAGTTTATGAAAAATCATTTTAAAAGAATAAAGCTCAGGGAAAGGCAAATCTTGCAATTAAATCCACTGATAAAGACTTGTTTTATAGAGAGAGCATATAAGTCCAATAATACTATTTGGAAAGTTTCCACTTGAGGTAAAAACCCATAATATCGAAAGGGATAAATCTAGACAAATGGAAAAGTTTAATTTCCTGGCAAAATTTTAATTTATAAAAGAAGGTCAAAATTTTGGGTGTCACACCCTTCAAAGTATCCACTGATCTGCTGCACGAGGAATCGAAAGCTCGCCATGTTTGCATCCTTGGCGTCCCAGTCGCCAGATGACTGTTGGACCACCAAGTCCGAGTCGCCATGACACAGGATCCGGAGTATGCCGAGCTCTTTGGCTAGCCGGAGCCCGTGTACGAGCGCCTCATACTCAGCCACATTGTTGGAGGCGGCAAGATGGATTTGTAGCGTGTATCTGAGCTTGTCGCCTTTGGGAGAGGTGAGGACGATGCCGGCTCCCAAGCCGGTGCGCATCTTGGACCCGTCAAAGTGCATCCGCCAATGAGTGGAGTCGGGAGCCGGTGGTAGGTACTGGGTCTCGGCCCAGTCGACAAGGAAGTCGGCCAATGCTTGGGACTTGATGGCGGTGCGGGGCTGGTAGAAGATTGTATAAGGAGCCAGCGCAATGGCCCACTTAGCCACCCGGCCGGATGCATCCCGGCTGCCTATGATCTCGGCAAGCGGGGCGGTGCATATGACCGTGATGGGATGCTCTTGCAAGTAGGGCTTCAGCTTCTTGGCGGCGAAGTACACTCCATAGCACATCTTCTGGTAGTGCGGGTAGTTTTGCTTTGAGGTGGACAATACTTCGCTTAAATAATATACCGGCCTCTAGACTAACTGGGCTCGGCCTTCTTCTGGGCGCTGGACCACGATGACTGTACTGACCACTCGGCTAGTCGCGGCAATGTAGAGGAGCATGGGCTCCTTCTCAGTCGGCGCCGCCAGGACAGGTGGAGTGGTTAGCATCTTCTTCAACTCATGGAAGGCTTGGTCTGCTTGGTCATTCCACTCGAAGTGGGTGGATTTCTTCATGAGTCGGTACAGGGGGAGAGCCTTCTCTCCTAGCCGGCTGATGAAGCGGTTTAGGGAGGCCAGGCACCCGGTGAACATCTGAACGTCTCGCAACTTGGTGGGAATCTCCATTCTCTCAATGGCCTTGATCTTGACAGGGTTGCACTCAATGCCGCGTTCGGAGACCAGAAAGCCTAGAAGCTGGCCGGCTGGTACTCCAAACACGCATTTCTCGGGGTTGAGCTTGATCTGGAATCGGCGCAAGTTGGAAAATGTTTCTTTGAGGTCTTCCAGCAGGGTGCCACGCTTCTCCGTCTTCACCACAATATCGTCTACGTAGACGTGGGCATTTCTGCCGAGTTGCTTGAGGAGGCATTTTTGCATGCAACACTGAAATGTGGCACCGGCATTCCTCAAGCCGAATGTCATAGACAGGTAACAGAAAGCTCCGAATGGTGTGATGAAGGCGGTCTTCAGGCAGTCAGCTGGGTCCAACTTGATCTGGTGGAACCTGAGTAGGCATCCAAGAAACTCAACAGCTTGCATCCGGCTGTGGAGTTTATCACTTGATCAATCCGTGGTAGGGCAAACGGATCTTTCGGCAGGCTTTGTTGAGGCTAGTGTAGTCTATACAAATACGCCATTTGTTGTTCTTCTTCATCACCAAGACCGGGTTGGCAAGCCACTCTGGGAAAAACACTTCCATAATGAAGCCGGCGGCCAGCAGCCGGTGTCGTGGAATTGTCACGGCAGATGTCCTCAAGCTAGGACTTAGTCGTGGAGCCATCGCCGCTAGGAAGCTGGAAGGGGTTAAACGGGACAAGGAACATGAGGGTTTATACTGGTTCGGCCCCTTACGGTGAAGGTAAAAGCCTACGTCCAGTTGAGGTGGTATTGATTAGGGTTTCGATGACCAGGGAGCTTAACCGCTATGCCTGGCTCTCGATGAGATCTTTCTTGTCCTTAAACCGCTGCCGGGTCGTCCCTTTATATAGAAAGGTTGACGCCCAGCAGCTCTCAGAGTCCCGGCCGGCTCATAAAAGTGTCTGGCTTAGACTCTCAACTATTCTTGTTTTACACTACAAGTCCCGCCATACGACGGTTTATCACTACGGGCCTTAAGCCGTCTCCGGGTCTTAAGCCCATCTTTGGCCCACCGTCTTTAAGCCTGGCGCCGGGCTTCAAGTGATGACCCTTATGAGTAACCCGGCCCTTTCTGACGGGTGACTCCAAGGTTTATATCCTCAACATTAGGCCCCAGATTGATTTGAGCCGGCTCGTGTCAATCTTCAATTCTTTCGACAGAAAATTCTGGCTTACAATTGTGTGAAGGCCATAACCCGGCGTGACGTCATCCTCTGGACTCCGGGTAATCCGCCGTGACGTCATCTTCCATTAAGTCCATTTTTTATTCCACCAGATCCGCAACGGATCTTATCTTTACTGCCATCCCGAAAATCGAGGCGCCTCTCGGGCGAGATAACCGCGCCGTGACCTCCTCGTTTCTCGCGCCCACTTATGAATCTGGCCTTATAAATAACCCGACCCTTGGGTCCTCTCCATTCTCCTCCTTCCGTCGTCTCCTTCCTCTCACTGCCCCTGTGCTGCTTGAGCTCCGCCGCTGCCGCCGCCGCAACAGAGCTCCGTGCCCTCGTCGACCTTGGCCGCTGCATCACCCTGAATCGTCCAGAGAACCACGGCGAACCCCCGCAGTACACCTGCACCCGTAAGTTCCTTACTCTTCGTAGAATAGATCTATGTTACGCTCCTGCTGTTCTTCCGTGTTCTTCGCCGTCGCCCACGAGTTCTTGGTAGTTTTCATTTTTACTGCCTCTTCTTGATCTTAAGATAGCATAGAACCAATGCGGCGGCTGTTTGGCACTCATTTCAAATGCAAGTAGACCTCTTTTGACTACATAAAGGCCCCGTTCGAGCCCAAGAACTTCCCTCGCGTCTGTTTTTAGGTCTAGAAACTTTCCTTTTAGCCGACCGTTTTGATCCAAATTATTTACTGCAATGTGTGAAAATTGTTTTCACCACACTTAGTAAAAAACTGCACCCGTTGAGTCATGGCGGTTTACATTTTTGGTTTAAAGAAACCACACGCCGTAGGACCTTCCGGCTCAAAGGAGGCCATGCGCCATAAAATTTTCCGGCTTATCTGTGACAAGGTCGTAGACAATCGAATTACTTCTTAATACCTCCAGCGGCTTAGATAACCCAATGCAATTAGATATATGTCATTAGGCCCCGCCATAAGCCGCCACTTTCACACTGAACTGTAAATTTCCTCTGGCTTATAATTAAACTGGGCATGTTTCCTTTTATCATAGGCTTCCGACTTTCACCATGCCTCCCAAAGCCCCTAAAGCACCCATCACTTGCAATTGGATGAGGTCCAATGTTACCGACGAGACCTTAAAGGATTTCATGAAGTCAGGTTACCTGCCCAAAAAGGACAGCTCCGAGTCAGAGGTAACCCCTGAACCTGTAATCTCTTGTTGTATTTATTGTTTATTTCTGTGCACCTTATCAATACTGTTCGTCAACAGGATGACACCGGAGCAAGTAACCCGGTGGTTGAAGAGGTAATGATACTTTCCTCCGACTCGGAGCCCTTGCCAAGGCCGAAAGTCCGAAGGGTAACCCGGAAAGTAAGATTTTCGCATCCTTTAGCTTATCAAGATCCTCAATTTCTTTTGAAGCAACAGATTCATGAGAGCCGGCGGCACACCCGGACCAACAAGGACGCCGACCTCTCTTCCGGTTTACCTGACACATCGAGGAAACGCCAGACTGAGGTGATCTCAAACTTGTACCCTTTTCATCCTTTGGCGGGTGTTATACGTCAACCGCTCAACTCTTCTGACTCAAATTATCAGGAAACTTCCCCCTCTTCTGGCGACTCTATGCAGTCGAACCTGCCGGCTTTCAAGACCGTGCCCGGGTAATGATGATCATCTCATGTTGTACTTGTCTTTACTTACACTTTTATGCTTAACTTTTTTGTCTTTTTAGTGCCCAGGCAAAACTCAGCAAAAGGGCGGAGAAGAACAAGCCGGTCGAAGAGCCGGACTTGCCTAAACCGGAGGTAGCCGCTCAAGAACCGCCAGCTGCCTCTGCTCCTGAAGCTACTGCTCCAACCGACAAGCCAATAGCAGAAGCTTCTGCTAACCCGGAGGCCTCCAGCTCGGCTCAACCAGCAGATGACCCGGATGTGGTAATCACCCGGACGAAATTTGTTGAGCCGGGGAGACCTACTGCGCTGGCCATGTGCTCCGCTAAGGAGGAGTTGTTAGGGCGCCACCGGCCAATCTGGACCTCACCGACTATGCCAATCTGAGCATCGGAGAGATCATCTCTGGCTATATCAGCCAGGTGCACAAGAGCCGGGACCTAGAGATTGCCATGGTGAACCATATTCAGCAGAAGTCTGAGGTATCACTCTTCTGTCTTCTTACTTACTGCATAGTTATCTTGTTATTCTTACCATACTCTAGCCCCCAAGTCTACTACTCATGATAGAATATGTTGTAGACTTAAGTTCCGGTTTACTCGTTTGACTCGGTAATTTATAAATAGAAACGTTCGATATGCATTAGCCCCCAAGTGCCAAGTGTCTTTGCTTGGAAAGTGCTTGGGACTTTTAAAATTGCATAGTAACTGTCCATCCTATGACCCGGAAATAATGCAGGCTGCTGGCAAGAAGTTTGAAGCTGACATCTCCGATCTCAAGACCCGTCTGAAGACGCGAGAAACTGAGACCTGGAAAGCCAATGCCAAATTTGTGTCCAGTATTGCTGCGCAAGAAAAGCTGAAGACGGACTTTGACGCTGAACGGAAGGCTTGGGCCGAAGAAAAGGCTACTCTGGTGAACCGGGCTGAACAGGCAGAGAAGGCTCTAACAGAGAAGACCGCCGAACTGTCCGGCTTAAAGCGCCATGTGTCCCAGATGGTTGCCGCAATCTTCGGTAAGTCATTCCACCGGCTTTCGTCCAGTTTAAAATTTTTATGTCTCATAACCTATCATTGCCGGCGGCTTATCTTACTCTGTTACACAGGTCCCAGAAGCGCCAACCTCAACCAAAGCGTGGTGACCAAGTTGAAGGCCGTGTACACCCTGGTGGAGCAACTCTACACCGGGTCACAGCGCGCCTTGGCCGTGGTGGCCCTATCCAATGAGGTGCCGACTTATCTGGCGGAAGTTCTTCGCCGGCTTGCCGTTCTTCCCCAACATGTCCAAGAGCTGTGGCGGGCCTCTGCAAGAGCCGGAGCTATCGCCGCTCTATGCCGGGCCAAGGCGCTCCTTCCAGAGTTAGACCCGGCGGACATTGCCCTCGGCTATCCCAGTTTGAAGGAAGACGGCACACCCTTCGACCAAAGGGACTTTGCAGCATGCGTGAAGATCGTGCGCCCGGTGGCCACCCTCATTGGAAACGACACAGATCTGACCAAGTACCAGCCGGGTTATAATGCAGACAATCAGAGGATCCCCACTCCGCGTTATGAAGCTATCAGCTTAGTCCCGCCAGCTCGTAAGCACACCTTCGCCCCAGAGATTGACCCGGCCGGGTTAATTGATGAGGAAGCTCAATTTGAAGCTCTGAGCGGCATTCACTGGAAGTCGTCAACTTTCCAGGTCTTGGGAACAGCCGGAGGAGAGGAGAGGGATGAGCCGGAGACTTCAGCTCAGCAAGCATCGTAACTCTGCAGGCAGCTTATTAAACAATGCTTCACCCTTTTGGACTCGATGAGTCTTGTAATAGAATAGGACCAACACTTTAACTTTGCCGTGCCATCGTGCACGCGTTGAATGCTGAATTCCATTTAAGTTGTCTCCTTTATACCTCTCCGGGTCATAATTGATCATTCATTTTCCTTAACCTCAAATAGTTGCCTTTAACTATCCTTCATAGAAAGACAAATCACAAGTCTCTAGGCGGCTTACCGCACTGAGAATCGTAGTTTTAGACATATAACCCGGAAGATGAATCAAAAAAGACTGGTCCTCAATTATGTCTTTGATATACCCGTAATAACACACTTACCGGCCTGCAAGCACACTGCCGGCTTATATAACCGGGGTAATAAGGTTGGTACCTCAATTCCGGTTTACGAGTCTCAAGAACGCCGATTGTATTCGACTAGTACTGCAAATCAAAGTTTAAGCCGGCAAAGTGAGACCCGCCGTGCATACTTGAAACAATCAGAAGAACTTGCTATAAATCAGAAAAACTTAGAGGCTTCCGGTTCGAATACGACCAGAGACCCGTCCCAAAGGGGTTATGCTAAGATTCAAATGCGATCATATAGCCCCAGTGGGTGTGGCGATGCCAATCAAGAGGGTACTGACAGCTATGTTCTCTTTGGTTCGAATACGACCCATGTTTGAACAGGAAGCCCCCAAATGATCTTAAGAATTGTTTAACGACGCTGATTCGAATACGATCCACGTCGGTTCCCAAAGGGGTTAAATTATGATTCAAATATGATCAAAGAAAACTCCCCAATGAGCTCGGCACTTTGCTAATCAAATGGGTATCGACAGCTATGTTCTCTTTGGTTCGAATACGACCTATGTTTGAACAGGAAGCCCCCAAGTGACTATATTGTGTATGGCTAGATTCGAATACGATCATAAGCCGGACCCTCCTTCAAATTATCATATGATCTTGTAATGAAAACAACACGTTTATCTTTGGAGGAGAAAAAAGGACAGAGGTCCTGCTTTATTGCTTATCATAATATATACATGGCTTAGGGAAATATGTACATTATGAGAGCCAGTGGCTCAAGTGTAATAAGGCCGAAGCTGAGCTATGTTCCACGGCCGACGGGTCTCTTCCTCCGACTTACGTGAATCTTTGTGCTCCCGAATGTCAATGAGGTAATATGACCCGTTGTGCAAATTCTTGATGACCACAGAGGGCCCTTCCCAAGGCGGGGATAGCTTGTGCGCATCTGTTTGATCTTGGATGAGTCGGAGCAGCAGATCGCCTTCCTGGAAGACCCGGGTTTTAACCCGGTGACTATGATAACGGCGCAGGCCTTGTTGGTAAATCGCTGAGCGAGCTGCTGCCACATCACGCTGTTCGTCCAACAAGTCAAGAGCATCTTGGCGCGCCTGTTCATTATCCACCTCAACATAAGCCGCCACTCGAGGCGAGTCATGACGGATGTCACTGGGTAGGACTGCTTCCACTCCATAAACCAGGAAGAAAGGCGTGAAACCTGTAGACCTGTTAGGAGTAGTGTTGATGCTCCACAACACGGAGGGTAACTCCACCACCCAACAACCCGGCGTCCGTTGTAAAGGGACCAAAAGCCGGGGTTTGATGCCTTTCAGAATCTCTTGATTAGCCCTCTCAGCTTGACCATTGGATTGAGGGTGAGCCACTGATGAAACATCAAATCTAATATGCTCTCGTTGACAAAACTCCTCCATGGCGCCTTTGGATAGATTGGTACCATTGTCTGTTATAATGCTGTGTGGGAAGCCAAAACGAAAGATCACCTTTTTCATAAACTGAACCGCCGTGGCTGCATCACACTTGCTAACTGGCTCTGCTTCAACCCACTTGGTAAATTTGTCGACTGCCACCAAGAGGTGGGTCTTCTTATCCTTGGACCTTTTAAAAGGCCCAACCATATCAAGCCCCCAGACCGCAAAGGGCCAAGTAATTGGGATCATCCTCAGCTCCTGAGCCGGCACATGAGCCCGTCGTGAGAACCTTTGGCAACCATCGCATTTGCTGACCAAGTCCTCCGCATCAGCATGAGCCGTCAGCCAATAAAAACCATGACAAAAAGCCTTGGCCACAAGAGACTTTGAGCCGGCGTGATGGCCACAATCCCCTTCATGAATCTCACGCAAGATCTCTTGACCTTCCTCAGGGGAGACACAACGCTGGAACGCTCCCATAACACTGCGGCGATGCAAATCACCATTGACAACAATCATTGACTTAGACCGTCGGGTTATTTGTCTGGCCAAAGTTTCATCCTCAGGCAAATCTCCCCGGGTTATGTAAGCCAGATAGGGCACTGTCCAGTCCGGGATGATGTGAAGAGCCGCCACCAGTCGCGCCTCTGGGTCAGGGACAGCCAAGTCTTCCTCTGTAAGCAACTTAACAGTAGGGTTATGTAGAATGTCCAGGAAAATATTAGGTGGCACCGGTTTTCGCTGAGAGCCCAGCCGGCTTAAAGCATCAGCCGCCTCATTCTTCCTGCGATCGATGTGCTCTACTTGGTAACCCTGAAAGTGCCCCCCAATGGCATCAACTTCGCGGCGATAAGCCGCCATGAGAGGGTCCTTGGAGTCCCACTTTCCTGATACTTGTTGAGCCACCAAGTTTGAGTCGCCGAAGCACCTTACCCGGCTCAAGCTCATCTCCTTAGCCATCCGAAGACCGTGGAGCAAGGCCTCGTACTCAGCTGCATTGTTGGTGCAAGGAAACATCAATTGTAGCACATAATGGAACTTGTCACCTTTAGGGGAAGCCAATACGACTCCAGCCCCCGAGCCCTCCAATTGCCTGGACCCATCGAAGTGAATAGTCCAATAAGTGTTATCCGGTTTTTGTTCGGGCACTTGTAGCTCTGTCCAATCATTGATGAAATCCACCAAGGCCTGAAACTTAACAGCAGTGCGTGGCACGTATTTCAGACCATGAGGTCCGAGCTCTATAGCCCACTTAGCCACTCTCGCTGTGGCCTCTCTGTTTTGAATGATATCCCCAAGGGGGGCAGAACTGACCACAGTGATGGGGTGACCCTGAAAATAATGCTTAAGCTTCCGGCTTGCCATGAACACACCATAAACAAGCTTCTTCCAATGCGGATACCGCTGCATGGACTCAATGAGTACTTCGCTGACATAATAAACCGGCCGCTGAACCGGATGCTCCTTACCCTCTTCCTTGCGCTCCACCACCACGGCCACACTGACGGCTCCTGTGTTAGCAGCCACATACAGTAATAAAGGCTCCTTGTCAACCGGAGCAGCAAGGACTGGGGGCTCAGCCAACTGCCTCTTCAAATCCTCAAAAGCAGTATTAGCTGCATCATTCTAGACAAAGTCATCAGTTTTCTTCATCAATTAATATAATGGCATGGCCTTCTCCCCCAAACGGCTTATAAAACGGCTTAAAGCAGCAATACGACCCGCCAAGCGCTGGACGTCGTTTATGCACGCCGGCTTAGCCAGAGAGGTGATTGCCTTGATCTTCTCCGGGTTAGCTTCAATACCTCTGTTAGAAACCAAGAAACCCAAGAGCTTGCCTGCAGGAACACCAAAAACACATTTGGCCGGGTTAAGCATCATCTTGTAGACCCGTAGGTTATCAAAGGTTTCCCTCAGATCATCTATCAAGGTTTCCTCCTTCCTGGATTTAACCACAATATCATCCACATAAGCATGAACATTGCGCCCAATCTGGTTATGAAGACAGTTCTGCACGCAACGCTGGTAAGTCGCCTGTGCACTCTTGAGTCCAAAGGGCATAGAGATATAGCAGAAGGCTCCAAAGGGAGTGATGAACGCCGTCTTCTCCTGGTCCTTAACTGCCATCTTAATCTGATGATATCTAGAATAAGCATCCAAGAAACTTAAATGCTCACAACCCGCCGTAGCATCAATGATTTGATCAATACGGGGAAGGGCAAAAGGATCAGCCGGACACGCTTTGTTCAAGTCCGTGTAGTCCACACAAATCCTCCAGGTGCCGTTCTTCTTGAGCACGAGCACCGGGTTAGCTAACCACTCTGGGTGAAAGACTTCAATGATAAACCCGGCCGCCAAGAGCCGGGCCACCTCTTCACCAATAGCTTTCCGCCTCTCTTCATTAAACCGCTGAAGGAATTGCCTGAACGGCTTAAATTTCGGATCAACATTGAGAGTGTGCTCAGCGAGTTCTCTAGGTACACCTGGCAAGTCAGAAGGCTTCCATGCAAAAATGTCCCTATTCTCACGGATGAACTCGATGAGCGCGCTTTCCTATTTTGGATCCAGATTGGCACTGATGCTAAACTGCTGAGATGAATCACGTGGAACGAAATCAACAAGTTTAGTCTCATCAGCCGACTTAAATTTCATTGCCGGCTCATGCTCCGTAGTCGGCTTTTTCAGAGAGGTCATATCTGTTGGGTCAACATTGTCCTTGTAAAACTTCAACTCTTCCGTTGCGCAAACAGATTCTGCATAAGCCGCATCGCCTTCCTCACACTCCAAGGCTACCTTCCGGCTGTCGTGAACCGTAATGGTCCCATTATGACCCGGCATCTTGAGCTGTAAATACACGTAACACGGCCGTGCCATGAACTTGGCGTAAGCCGGCCGCCCAAATATGGCATGGTACGGACTTCTTATCTTGGCCACCTCAAAGGTCAATTTTTCCACCCTGTAGTTGTGCTCATCTCCAAAGGCCACTTCCAACTCGATCTTGCCGACTGGATAGGCCGACTTACCAGGTACCACACCATGGAAAATAGTGTTTGACTGGCTGAGGTTCTTATCAATCAACCCCATACGACGGAATGTCTCATAATAGAGGATGTTGATGCTGCTGCCTCCATCCATGAGCACTTTAGTGAACTTATATCCTCCCACCTGAGGAGCCACCACCAAGACCAAGTGACCCGGATTATCCACCCGGGGAGGGTGATCCTCCCTACTCCACACTATAGGCTGCTCAGACCATCGTAAATAGCGTGGAACCACCGGCTCAACAGCATTCACAGCCCTCTTATGAAGCTTCTGATCTCGCTTACACAGACTGGTGGTGAATACATGATATTGTCCACCGCTGAGCTGCTTTGGATTGGTCTGATAACCCCCCTGCTGCTGTTGATGACCCTGGCCAGACTGCTGATTAAAGCCCCCTTGACCGTTCTGAGGATTAGAATTTGAGCCGCTGCCCGGGCCATGAAAACCGCCGGCGCCTGAGCCACCGCCCGGGCCATTGTTGCCGTTAGAGGCATTGGAATTTTTGAAGGCCTTCATGATTGCAAAATCCTTCCATAGATGAGTAGCTGGCTTCTCTCTAGAGCCATGCCTTGGACAAGGCTCATTCAACAGTTGCTCCAGCGTCGGGCCTGACCCGCCAGCTCGGGGAGGGGGCCTCCCCTTACGTCGCTGGTTAGTACCCTGTGAGCTAGCGTTGGCTACGAACTCTAGGCTGCCGTCGGCCTTGCGCTTGCCACCTCCTTGGTTCCCCGGGTTATGCTGAGGACCCTTGCCATTGCCGTTCTTCTTTCCCTTCCCTGTCCTTTCATCATCTGAAGCGGGGTCCTTGGTACTATTAGAATCGGCGTACTTGACGAGAGCCGCCATCAGTGTACCCATATCATTGCAGTCGCACTTAAGCCGCCCGAGTTTCATCTTGAGGGGCACGAAGCGACAATTCTGTTCCAACATTAAGACTGCAGAGCCGGCATCCATCTTATCAGATGAATGTATTATTTCCTTAACCCGGCGAACCCAATGTGTCGTAGACTCACCCTCCTGCTGCTTACAGTTAGTCAAATCCACAATTGACATAGACTGCCTACAGGTATCCTTGAAGTTTTGGATGAACCGGGCTTTCAGCTCAGCCCAAGACCCGATGGAATTCGGTGGTAGCCCCTTCAACCAAGTGCGGGCAGTTCCATCTAACATCATGGTGAAGTACTTGGCCATTGCCGCTTCGCTAACCTCCAGTAATTCCATGGCCATCTCGTAACTCTCGATCCAGGCCCCAGGCTGTAAGTCAGCCGTGTAGTTGGGCACCTTCCTAGGCCCTTTGAAGTCCTTGGGTAGACGTTCATTGCGGAGAGCCGGCACTAAACAAGGGACACCTCCAGTCCTGGTAGAGATACCCGCGTCGACGGAAGTCGTCGGATAAGCCGGGGGAGTCTGGTAAGCCGTCAACTGAGGCACCTGCTCCGCCTCTTGCCGCGCTCTATCTTGGTCTTGTAACGCCCACGATGCGGCTATATCTCCCACGTGTCGAGGCACGACTTAGAGGCATAACCGCATAGTGGTTTTGTCGCAAGAAGGGTCATCTTCACACAATCCCATGTAATGAACAAGAATGGGATAAAGAGTTGGCTTACAATCGCCACTTCACACAATACATAGATATCATTCATACATCATCCAAAATACAATCATATAGACCGACTACGGCCAAAATCCAGATGAAAATAAGACAACCCCAAATGCTAGATCCCCGATCGTCCCAACTGGGCTCCACTACTGATCATCAGGAAAAGACACATAATAACGACCACGTTCCTCGTCGAACTCCCACTTGAGATCGACGCCATCATCTGCACTGGCATCATCGGCACCTGCAACTGGTGTTGGAAGTATCTGTGAGTCACGGGGACTCAGCAATCTCACACCCGCGAGATCAAGACTATTTAAGCTTATAGGGAAAAGGAGGTGCAAGGAGGTGTAGCTGCAGCGGCAAAACATATATGGTGGCTAACTTACGCAAATGAGAGCGAGAAGAGAAGCGATGGAGCGGACGTCATCTAGCAATGACCAAGAAGAGGTCCGGAACACCTACTTACGTCATTCATAACACAGACCGTGTTCACCTCCCGGACTCTGCCGAGAAGAGACCATCACGGCTACACACGCACTTGGTGTATTTTAATTGGGTCAAGTGACAAGTTATCTATAACCGGACATTAACAAATTCCCATCTGCCTCATAACCGCGGGCACGGCTTTCGAAAGATATTACCCTGCAGGGGTGTCCCAACTTAGCCCATCATAAGCTCTCACGGTCAACGAAGGATAAACCTTCTCCCGGAAAGACCCGATCAGTCTCGGAATCCCGGTTTACAAGACATCTCGACAATGGTAAAACAAGACCAGCAAAGCCGCCCGAATGTGCCGACAAATCCCGATAGGAGCTGCACATATCTTGCTCTCAGGGCACACCGGATAAGTCAAGCTACGAGTAAAACCAGACCTCGAGTTTCCCCGAGGTGGCCCCGCAGGCTGCTCGGTTCGGACCAACACTCGAAGGAGCACTGGCCCGGGGGGGGGGGTTAAAATAAGATGACCCTCGAGCTCGCGAAAACCCGGGGGAAAAAGGCTTAGGTAGCAACTGGTAAAAACCAAGGTTGGGCCATGCTGGAGGAGTTTTATTCAAGGCGAACTGTCAAGGGGGTCCCATAAATCACCCGACCGCGTAAGGAACGCAAACTCAAGGAACATAATCCCGGTATAACAGTAACTAGGGCGGCAAGAGTGGAACAAAACACCAGGCATAAGGCCGAGCCTTCCACCTTTTACCAAAATATATAGATGCATTAATTAAATAAGAGATATTGTGATATCGCAATATATCCATGTTCAGACATGGAACAAACTTCAACTTCACCTGCAACTAGCAACGCTATAATAGGGGCTGAGCAAAAGCGGTAACATAGCCAAACAACGGTTTGCTAGGAGAGGATGGTTAGAGGCTAACATGGCTAAAATAGGAGACATGATAGCAAGTGATAGGTAGCGGAGCATGGAAATAGAGCGAACATCTAGCATAGCAAAGATAGAAGTGATTTCGAGGGATGGTCATCTTGCCTGCAAGATTCTTAGAGTTGTCGAAAGCTTGATCCTCGTAAGCGTACTCGACAGGTTCCTCGTTCACGAACTCGTCTCCCGGCTCTACCCAAGACAAGAGCACAAACAAACGGAACCACAATCAACAACGAGAAATGCACAAGCAACATGATGCAAGACATGTATGATATGCAAGATATGATATGCGATGCATATGCGTGCTCCGGAGGGGAAATGATGAACATGGCAGTAACTTGGCAAACCAAGCATGCCACTGGAAAGATGAGATTATTTCGGTCGAAATCGATATAAAGATCACCGGAATCGGATGCACGGTTTGCAAATAGCAAGCAAAACAAGAATGACACTAATCTGCGATAAACAGCAAGATAGCACTTAAAATGCAACAAGTAGCAATGCTACAGCAGCCCAACAGAGCAACAAAGCACATGAGAGTAATCTAGAGGAGATGCTTGACAAAAGATGAACACTGCGCTATGGCTAGTTCACAACATATCAAGCTCAAACAAGCATGACAAAAGTGCAAAAGATTACAGGTTCACAGACTTGGTGAAAAACTGGACATGGCAGAAATCAGCATCAGGTAGCAATGTTCAGAGCACGAAATCAATATGCTACAGAAACTTAACATAGCAAAACAAGGCATGGTAGTGTTCTACTAAATGCACATGACAAAAGTCGCTTACTGACCATAAGCCAAAAAGGACCAGAAGATATGATGGCAAGCAAGTAAACATAGCAAGTTTCGTTATCAGGTTTCAGACTTAGCAGAAAACAGAGCATGGCAGAAATATTAATATGTAGGCCTCTTTCTGAGCTTGATGCACTCACTACAGAGCAACGCATGACAAACCAAGCATACCTACAGCAAGATGGCATGTTTATGAAGCTATCCATGGCAAGAACAATTTCATAGCATGTATGGACCAACTACAATAAGCTTGGCAAGATTGCAAATCATGTCAAGAATCTGCCAGAAATATTTTATAGCAAAAGTAGAACAAGATTGAGTCATGCTATGGCACTCTAAAATTACAAACAATTGCAGGAATGGATCCATTACAACGATATCTACAAAACATCCTTACTGAACATCTCCAAAATATGCATGGATCTCTCTGTAGCCTCAAGCTTACATGGCAACAAAATTACAGCAGACAAAGACTTAGAGAAATCACTAAGTCCCTGAAATCAGAATTATTACGGGACCTACTTTGCATGCTTCTGCTAGTCACCACAAAGATCACAAAAATACATGGACTATACCAATGGAAAGATGGCATGGCATACTTCAAAACACATGTAGATCTCAAGCTCAAAAGATGCACAGAATAAATGATACAAAAATGACAAATCTCCAAGTTCTGATAAGAACCAGAGATTAACAGCAACTAGCCCTCTTCCAACGAAGATTTGGGCATCAAGATGACCTCTAATGAAAATGATGCAATTGAACAAAATGAATAGCATCACGAGAAGAACAATTTGGCATATTACACGCGCGAATCGGAGCTATATGCACAAAGTTACGGCATCGGGAACATAGGCACTTGCTGATGGAATTCTGGGACTTGGAAAAAAAAACGAGGTCGGGAGAAGTCAACGCGTACTGTGCGGATCGGGATCTCAGGCGAGGAGTTTGCTCGGGCCGGCCGGAGGTGAGGCAGGGGCCGGCGAGGCGAGGGGCCGGAGGAGGGGCGAGGGGCCGGAGGCGGCCGGAGGAGGGGCCCGGCGGCGGAGCTCCTCGCCGGCGGTGG
>NC_057805.1:410972320-410972523 GCF_018294505.1 Triticum aestivum | reverse complement strand
CCGGGCGGCGGCGGAGTGACGTGGCGCGCTCCGGTTGGCCGGGCGCGCGGCGGACGTTGTCCGGCCGGAGCGGACGCGTCCGGCGCGGCGCGGAGGGAGAGGGTTAGGGTTTCGTCTGAGATTTCGTTTTTCGGGATGCCCACTCATTTATAGGTAGAGGGAGCTAGGAGACTCCAAATGAGGTGCGGTTTTCGCCCACACGA
>NC_057805.1:410962582-410972258 GCF_018294505.1 Triticum aestivum | reverse complement strand
GCTCCGGTTGGCCGGGCGCGCGGCGGACGTTGTCCGGCCGGAGCGGACGCGTCCGGCGCGGCGCGGAGGGAGAGGGTTAGGGTTTCGTCTGAGATTTCGTTTTTCGGGATGCCCACTCATTTATAGGTAGAGGGAGCTAGGAGACTCCAAAAGAGGTGCGGTTTTCGCCCACACGATCGTGATCGAACGACCTAGAGCATGGAAGAGAGTTTGGTGGGCTTTGGGCTGGTTTTGGAGGGGGTTTTTGCTGGATACTCAAATGGACTTTGCGGATGCCCGGTTAACCGTTGGAGTACCAAACGACCTCCGAATGGAACGAAACTTGACCGGTAGTCTCCGGGTGGTATAATAAAGCCACTTGACAAGCCTCGGTCCATTCCGAGAAAGTATGACACACGCACACGAAAGAAAACTAGAGGGGTGCACCGGAGGAGATAGGAGCGCCGGATTGGAAAACGGACAACGGGAAAAATGCTCGGATGCATGAGACGAACACGTATGCGAATGCAATGCACATGATGACATGATATGAAAATGCAAGACATGACAAAATACAAAACGAAAAACAAAACCCGACAACGGAGGGAAAAACATATCACATAGCCGGAAATGGCAAGAGTCGGAGTTACAAATATGGCAAGTTACATGCGGGGTGTTACAACACTCCACCACTACGAGAGGATCTCGTCCCGAGATCTAGGACTGAAAGAACTCCGGATATTCGGAACGGAGATGGTCCTCGCGTTCCCAGGTGGCTTCCCGGTCGGAATGGTGCGACCACTTCACTTTCAGGAATTTGATAGACTTGTTGCGAGTCTTGCGCTCAGTTTCTTCAAGAATAGCAACTGGGTGCTCGTGATAAGACAAATCTTCTTGGAGGTCAATCTCTTCGACGTCGATAGTGCGCTCAGGCGTCTTGAAGCACTTGCGGAGCTGTGACACGTGGAACACATCGTGCACGTTCGCGAAGTTGGACGGAAGCTCAAGTTGATAGGCGAGGTCGCCTCTTTTGCCAATGATCTTGAAAGGACCCACGTATCTAGGGGCAAGCTTCCCTTTGATACCGAAGCGACGAGTGCCTTTCATTGGAGAGATGCGGAGGTAGACATGGTCTCCGATCTCGAAAGCCAAATCACGATGCTTACTATCATAGTAGCTCTTCTGGCGCGATTGCGCGGCTTTGAGATTATCACGGATGGCTTTACACATTTCTTCAGCTTCAGTGATTAAGTCATTGCCAAGAAGTTGGCGTTCACCAGTCTCTGACCAATTGAGAGGAGTACGGCACTTTCTGCCATAGAGAATCTCGAATGGGGCTTTGCCCGAACTCGCTTGGAAGCTGTTGTTGTAGGAGAATTCAGCATAAGGAAGACAATCTTCCCATTTCATGCCAAAGGAAATGACACAAGCCCTGAGCATATCTTCAAGAATTTGATTGACTCGCTCGACTTGGCCACTAGTTTGAGGGTGGAAAGCTGTGCTGAAGCGAATGTTTGTGCCCATGGCCTTCTGGAAGGAGTCCCAGAACTTAGAGGTGAAGATGCTTCCACGATCTGAAGAAATCAATTGTAGAATGCCGTGCAAGGAGACAATTCTGGAGGTGTAGAGCTCTGCCAGCTGAGCTGCTGTGATGGATTCTTTGATTGGAAGGAAATGAGCCACTTTAGAGAGCTTGTCAATGACAACAAAGATAGCGTCATTTCCGCGCTTGGACTTGGGAAATCCAGTCACGAAGTCCATTTCGATATGATCAAACTTCCATTCTGGAATAGCAAGAGGTTGGAGGAGACCAGCTGGTCGTTGGTGTTCTGCTTTCACTCTTCGGCAGACATCAGATTCATTCACGAATTGAGCAATTTCTCGCTTCATTCGAGTCCACCAATACGACTGCTTGAGATCATGATACATCTTCGTACTTCCAGGATGAATGGAAAGGAGAGAATTGTGCGCTTCGTTCATTATGACTTTCCTTAGATCACCTTTCGGAACCACAATCCGGTCCTCGAAGAACAAAGTGTCTCTGTCATCAATGCGATAGCACTTGTATTTGGAAAGACCCTTGTCGATACCACGTTTCACCTTCTTCACCATGGCATCAAGGAGTTGTGCCTCACGAATTTGATCTTCCAAAGTAGGAGATACTATGAGGTTGGCAAGAAAGCCTTGAGGAACAACTTGGAGATTCAGCTTGCAGAAAGCTTCACAAAGATCCGGTTGGAAAGGCTTGAGGATTAAGCTGTTGCAATAAGCTTTCCTGCTTAAAGCATCTGCAATGACATTTGCTTTGCCTGGAGTATATTCGATACTCGGATTGTACTCTTGAATCATTTCGACCCATCGAGTCTGCCTGAGGTTGAGGTTGGGCTGAGTGAAGATATACTTGAGACTCTTGTGATCAGTGAAAATGTCCACTTGTCTTCCCAACAAGAGATGTCTCCACGTAATCAATGCATGGACAACTGCCGCCAACTCAAGATCGTGAGTGGGGTAGTTCTTCTCGTTGGGCTTCAACTGCCGAGAGGTATAGGCCACAACTTTCTTCTCTTGCATTAATACAGCACCGAGACCTTGGAGAGAAGCATCACAGAAAACTTCATACGGCTTGGATTCATCAGGAGGAGTCAAGACAGGAGCTGTGACTAGTTTCTGTTTGAGAGTGTTGAAAGCAACGTCACACTCTGGAGACCAGACATACTTCACATGCTTCTGTAGGAGGTTGGAAAGAGGCTTTGCAATCTTGGAAAAATTCTCAACGAATCTTCGGCAATAGCTTGCAAGACCCAGAAAACTGCGGAGCTGCTTGACATTTTGAGGAGGTTCCCAATCCAGAACTGCGGACACCTTCTCGGGGTTAACAGCGATGCCTTTGGCAGAGATGATGTGACCAAGGAAAAGAACTTCATCGAGCCAAAACTCACATTTGGAGAACTTCGCATAGAATTGATACTCTCTGAGCTTGTCGAGCACCAATCGCAAATGTTTGGCATGATCCTGCTTATTCTTGGAGAAGACCAAGATATCATCGAGATACACCAGAACAAATTCATTGGTATAGGGGTTGAAGATGAAATTCATCATCCGAGAGAACACCGTAGGAGCATTGACAAGGCCGAAAGACACGACAGTATATTCATAAGAACCAAAGCTTGTTCTGAATGCTGTCTTGGGAATATCTTCTTCACGAATGCGAATCTGATGATAACCCATACGAAGGTCAAGCTTCGAGAATACTTTAGCACCTTTGAGTTGCTCAAATAGCTCATTGATGTTGGGAAGTGGATACTTGTTCTTGATTGTCTTCTTGTTCAATGGACGGTAGTCGACACAAAGTCGGTCCGTGCCATCCTTCTTCTTGACAAAAAGAACACCACAACCCCATGGAGAAGAACTCGGTCTGATCAAACCCAGACGTTCTTGTTCATCGAGCTGCTTCTTCAATTCCTTCAGCTCGTTAGGTCCAAGCTTGTATGGACGCTTGCAAACGGGTACAGTACCAGGCTCTAGTTCGATAACGAACTCAACTGGCCGGTGGGGGGCATACCCGGAAGCTCTTCTGGAAAGACATCTTGATACTCGCAAACGACTGGAATTTGAGAGATGGCATCCAATTCGCCCTTCTCATTGAGAGAGAAAAACCGAATGGTTTCATCACGAGCGGCAAAAATAATCACATCCTCAGACGAGTGTGTCAATTGAATTTCCCTGGCAGCACAATCAAGTTGAGCTTTGTGCTTAGAAAGCCAGTCCATCCCGAGAATAAGATCAATATCCGAGTCACCAAGAACAATTGGAGAAGACTGGAATCTATAGTCGCCCATCTTGATGGAGACATCCGGAACCATCATACTAGAACTCAAACGTTTACCTGGAGAAACGACATCCATGGGTTTACTCAGATGAGAACAAGTGAATTCATGCTTGGCAAAAAACGGTCTTGACATGAAAGAAAGAGATGCACCAGTATCAAAAAGAACTTTTGCAGGAATATCATTAACTGAGAGATTACCCATTATCACATCAGTAGATTCCTCCGCTTGACCTGCATTCATCATGTTCACCTTTGCAGACTTTGGATTATGCTTGACCACTGCATTGCTGGAAGATCTGACAGGAGGAGGAGGAGGAAGACGCCTCTGGTTGAAGCACTTGTTAGCATAGTGACCTTTCTGCTGACATTTGTTGCAAGTCACCTCTGAGAGTGGACGGTGATAAGGAGCATTGGACTTTGGAGCTTGATTCTGAGACTTGTTCTGATAGCCAGAGTTGGAAGAATTGGAAGAACCATGGCCACCTTTGTTCTTCTGCTGGTACGGTTGACGAAACGGAGGAGGAGGAGGAGGAGGCAACCAGAACTTCTGTTGCTTAGCTGTCACAAGTGAGGAAGAAGAAGACTGAACTGCGTCCCTGACTCTTTTCTTAGAAGCCTCACACTTGAGCTGAGCAGCCTCTTGCTTCAGTGCCATATTGTAGAATTGATCAAACTGAGTAGGCTCAACAAGAACGAGAGCTAACTGTAGATCCTCTTTAAGGCCACCTCTGAAGTGATAGATCATGCTCTTCTCATCAGGGACGTCTTGTTTAGCGAAGCGAGCAAGTTTCTGAAACTGAATGTTGTATTGATACACAGACATGTTTCCTTGCTTGAGATTGCGGAACTCCTCACGCTTGCTCTCAACAACACTTTGTGAATGTGGTGCGCTTTGAAATCCCGACAGAAGTCAGTCCAAGTAATCACACGACCTCCTCTGGAATCTTTGTATTGCTGAAACCAATCAGCAGCTTGGTCCTTGAGCTGGAAAGAAGCGAACTTGACAAAGTCCTCAGGCCTGACATTGCTACATTCAAAATGCTTGTTGATGTCCACGAGCCAATCATCGGCATCCGTGGCCTCGACACAGTAGCTGAAAGACTTGGGCTGATTTGCGAGAAACTGGTTGAGAGTGGCAAAGTGAAACTGATAGTTGCCTTGACCTTGATTGCCTTGCCCTTGAGTACGTTCTTGCAAGAGTTGCAGAATCATCTGAGCATTGGCGTTGGTGGCTGCCATGATTGCTTGCCATGCCTCCGGAGGTGGAGGTGGTGGCGGAGGGTTCGCTTGACTCCCTTCATTGCGATCCGGATTCTGACGCGTTGGCGGAGCCATCCTGAAGAGGGTGACATCCGTTAGCATCTTGATAGACAAAAGATAAGTAGAATCAACGGACAGAAATTGCAACATATAGTCTTCACAATAAACATTCGCACGAAGATGAACGAATGAATTCCGTAGTAAAACATCACATTTCCATAAGTTGAGAAGCCACTTGAAAAAGATATGGAATGAACATATGAATTCGAAGAAACTCGAATACCACAATACAAAATAAAACCAAGTATTGGCTTGCAGAATAAGCCGGAACAAACATATGATAGAGGTTTCGTCCGAAGTTTTCGTGGTGGGGCCCACACGGGCTCAATCGTACAGCACCATCATGTACAAGGCTGTGCACATGACATACGAAGCGTCCCCGAGTCGGCAAAGCCATGGACTCTTTAAGACACAACGAGACCACTGTAAAATCAACCGTATACAAGCGGACCACTAGACGTCGAACCCCAATCTCATATCATGCGTCTGTCGGAAAGAAATCCTAATGCTACTTGAATTCCCACTTATGAACTCCCGAAATTTTCTGGTTATGCAATCTGGTGTAGGGGATACAGGGGACACAAATATATATCACCCAAACTAACAATCCCTAGATCCAGCTGTATCCATCCGTCAACACATAACCAAGAAACCTTCGGAAATCGTTTACCTCAACCTTCGAAAAACATCCGTTATACAAGTTATGGCAATACTCCCGAACTCCCGCCCCAGTACTGGGTGGCGTCGAGGTGATCTCACCAACAACTGCATAAAAGAGATTTCGATGTCGGCGAAACTCAGGTATTCCAGAACTACAACGATAAAATTGTGACGACAACACCTCGGAGCTCAACTCCCCGGGACACTGCCACAACCCCTAAATGACAGGAGGCACCAAGAACAATGTTCTCATCACAAATCGATCGGAACGATTCCAAGATACCCGCGTGATCCTAAATTTTTTTTAGTGAAATTTGAGGAGAGAATAGTCAAAACTCTACGTCAGGAGACCTCACCAGAGCGACGAAGGGACTGAGGAGTAAAAAGAATCCTACTCTCCGATATATATAATCCTAAGACTCAAAACATTTTTATTCTAGACTCAACAACGCCAGCGATTCGATCAAGCAGGGGGCTCCTAAGTCGGGGATGGCTCTGATTACCAACTTGTAACGCCCACGATGCGGCTATATCTCCCACGTGTCGAGGCACGACTTAGAGGCATAACCGCATAGTGGTTTTGTCGCAAGAAGGGTCATCTTCACATAATCCCATGTAATGAACAAGAATGGGATAAAGAGTTGGCTTACAATCGCCACTTCACACAATACATAGATATCATTCATACATCATCCAAAATACAATCATATAGACCGACTACGGCCAAAATCCAGATGAAAATAAGACAACCCCAAATGCTAGATCCCCGATCGTCCCAACTGGGCTCCACTACTGATCATCAGGAAAAGACACATAATAACGACCACGTTCCTCGTCGAACTCCCACTTGAGATCGACGCAATCATCTGCACTGGCATCATCGGCACCTGCAACTGGTGTTGGAAGTATCTGTGAGTCACGGGGACTCAGCAATCTCACACCCGCGAGATCAAGACTATTTAAGCTTATAGGGAAAAGGAGGTGCAAGGAGGTGTAGCTGCAGCGGCAAAACATATATGGTGGCTAACTTACGCAAATGAGAGCGAGAAGAGAAGCGATGGAGCGGACGTCATCTAGCAATGACCAAGAAGAGGTCCTGAACACCTACTTACGTCATTCATAACACAGACCGTGTTCACCTCCCGGACTCCGCCGAGAAGAGACCATCACGGCTACACACGCACTTGGTGTATTTTAATTGGGTCAAGTGACAAGTTATCTATAACCGGACATTAACAAATTCCCATCTGCCTCATAACCGCGGGCACGGCTTTCGAAAGATATTACCCTGCAGGGGTGTCCCAACTTAGCCCATCATAAGCTCTCACGGTCAACGAAGGATAAACCTTCTCCCGGAAAGACCCGATCAGTCTCGGAATCCCGGTTTACAAGACATCTCGACAATGGTAAAACAAGACCAGCAAAGCCGCCCGAATGTGCCGACAAATCCCGATAGGAGCTGCACATATCTCGTTCTCAGGGCACACCGGATAAGTCAAGCTACGAGTAAAACCAGACCTCGAGTTTCCCCGAGGTGGCCCCGCAGGCTGCTCGGTTCGGACCAACACTCGAAGGAGCACTGGCCCGGGGGGGTTAAAATAAGATGACCCTCGGGCTCGCGAAAACCCGGGGGAAAAAGGCTTAGGTAGCAACTGGTAAAAACTAAGGTTGGGCCATGCTGGAGGAGTTTTATTCAAGGCGAACTGTCAAGGGGGTCCCATAAATCACTCGACCGCGTAAGGAACGCAAACTCAAGGAACATAATCCCGGTATAACAGTAACTAGGGCGGCAAGAGTGGAACAAAACACCAGGCATAAGGCCGAGCCTTCCACCCTTTACCAAAATATATAGATGCATTAATTAAATAAGAGATATTGTGATATCGCAACATATCCATGTTCAGACATGGAACAAACTTCAACTTCACCTGCAACTAGCAACGCTATAATAGGGGCTGAGCAAAAGCGGTAACATAGCCAAACAACGGTTTGCTAGGAGAGGATGGTTAGAGGCTAACATGGCTAAAATAGGAGACATGATAGCAAGTGATAGGTAGCGGAGCATGGCAATAGAGCGAACATCTAGCATAGCAAAGATAGAAGTGATTTCGAGGGATGGTCATCTTGCCTGCAAGATTCTCAGAGTTGTCGAAAGCTTGATCCTCGTAAGCGTACTCGACAGGTTCCTCATTCACGAACTCGTCTCCCGGCTCTACCCAAGACAAGAGCACAAACAAACGGAACCACAATCAACAACGAGAAATGCACAAGCAACATGATGCAAGACATGTATGATATGCAAGATATGATATGCGATGCATATGCGTGCTCCGGAGGGAAAATGATGAACATGGCAGTAACTTGGCAAACCAAGCATGCCACTGGAAAGATGAGATGATTTCGGTCGAAATCGATATAAAGATCACCGGAATCGGATGCACGGTTTGAATATGGCAAGCAAAACAAGAATGACACTAATCTGCGATAAACAGCAAGATAGCACATAAAATGCAACAAGTAGCAATGCTACAGCAGCCCAACATAGCAACAAAGCACATGGCAGTAATCTACAGGAGATGCTTGACAAAAGATGAACACTGCGCTATGGCTAGTTCACAACATATCAAGCTCAAACAAGACTGACAAAAGTGCAAAAGATTACAGGTTCACAGACTTGGTGAAAAACTGGACATGGCAGAAATCAGCATCAGGTAGCAATGTTCAGAGCACGAAATCAATATGCTACAGAAACTTAACATAGCAAAACAAGGCATGCTAGTGTTCTACTAAATTCACATGACAAAAGTCCCTTACTGACCATAAGCCAAAAAGGACCAGAAGATATGATGGCAAGCAAGTAAACATAGCAAGTTTCGTTATCAGGTTTCAGACTTAGCAGAAAACAGAGCATGGCAGAAATATTAATATGTAGGCCTCTTTGTGAGCTTGATGCACTCACTACAGAGCAATGCATGACAAACCAAGCATACCTACAGCAAGATGGCATGTTTATGAAGCTATCCATGGCAAGAACAATTTCATAGCATGTATGGACCAACTACAATAAGCTTGGCAAGATTGCAAATCATGTCAAGAATCTGCCAGAAATATTTTATAGCAAAAGTAGAGCAAGATTGAGTCATGCAAAAGTAGAACAATTGCAGGAATGGATCAATTACAACTATATCTACAAAACATCCTTACTGAACATCTCCAAAATATGCATGGATCTCTCTGTAGCCTCAAGTTTACATGGCAACAAAATTACAGCAGACAAAGACTTAGAGAAATCACTAAGTCTCTGAAATCAGAATTATTACGGGACCTACTTTGGATGCTTCTGCTAGTCACCACAAAGATCACAAAAATAAATGGACTATACCACTGGAAAGATGGCATGGCATACTTCAAAACACATGTAGAGCTCATGCTCAAAAGATGCACAGAATAAATGATACAAAAATGACAAATCTCCAAGTTCTGATAAGAACCAGAGATTAACAGCAACTAGCCCTCTTCCAACGAAGATTTGGGCATCAAGATGACCTCTAATGAAAATAATGCAATTGAACAAAATGAATAGCATCACGAGAAGAACAATTTGACATATTACACGCGCGAATCGGAGCTATATGCACAAAGTTACGCCATCGGGAACATAGGCATTTGCTGATGGAATTCTGGGACTTAGAAAAAAAAACGAGGTCGGGAGAAGTCAACGCGTACTGTGCGGATCGGGATCTCAGGCGAGGAGTTTGCTCGGGCCGGCCGGAGGTGAGGCAGGGGCCGGCGAGGCGAGGGGCCGGAGGAGGGGCGAGGGGCCGGAGGCGGCCAGAGGAGGGGCCCGGCGGCGGAGCTCCTCGCCGGCGGTGGTGGCGGGCGGCGCCC